>NW_026779885.1:0-66000 GCF_030144855.1 Hypanus sabinus
TGGGACGGTGTGGACGGAGATTCACTCTGTGTCTGACCCCGGGAGTGTCTGATGGGACGGTGTGTAGGGAGATTCACTCTGTGTCTGACCCCTGGAGAGTGTGATGGGCGGTGTAGAGGAATAATCACTCTGTGGCTGACCCCAGGAGTGTTTGATTGGACCGTGTAGAGGAATAATCACTCTGTGCCTGACCCCAGGAGTGTTTGATGGGACCGTGTAGAGGAATAATCACACTGTGTCTGACCCCGGGAGTGTGTGATGGCACGGTGTGTAGGGAGAGTCACTCTGTGTCTGACCCCTGGAGAGTGTGATGGGCGGTGTAGAGGAATAATCACTCTGTGGCTGACCCCGGGAGTGTTTGATTGGACCGTTTAGAGTAATAATCACTCTGTGCCTGACCCCGGGAGTCTATGATGGGACGGTGTGGATATAAATTCACTCTGTGTCTGACCCCGGGAGTGTGTGATGGGACGATTTGCAGGAAGATTCACTCTGTGTCTGACCCAGGGAGTGTGTGATGTGCGGTGTAGAGGAATAATTACTCTGTGTCTGACCCCGGGAGTTTGTGATGGGCGGTGTAGAGGAATAATTACTCTGTGTCTGACCCCGGGAGTTTGTGACGGGACGGTGTGGAGGGAGATTCACTCTGTGTCTTACCCAGGGAGTGTTTCATGGGACCGTGTAGAGGAATAATCACTCTGTGTTTGACCACGGGAGTGTGTAATGCGTCGGTGTAGAGGATTAATCACTCTGAGACTGACCACCGGAGTGTGTGATGGGACGGTGTGGAGGGAGATTCACTCTGAGTCTGACCCCGGCAGTGTTTGATGGGACCGTGTTGAGGAATAATCCCTCTGTGTATGACCCAGGGAGTGTGTGATGGGACCGTGTGGAGGGAGATTCACTCCGTGTCTGACCCCGGGAGTGTGTGATGGGCGGTGTAGAGGAATAATCCCTCTCTCTCTGACCCCGGGAGTTTGTGACGGGACGGTGTGGAGGGAGATTCACTCTGTGTCTGACCCCGGGAGTGTTTCATGGGACCGTGTAGAGGAATAATCACTCTGTGTTTGAACACGGGAGCGTGTGATGCGTCGGTGTAGAGAATTAATCACTCTGTGTCTGACCACCGGAGTGTGTGATGGGACAGTGTGGAGGGAGATTCACTCTGTGGCTGACCCCGGGAGTGTTTGATGGGACCGTGTAGAGGAATAATCACTCTGTGTCTGACCACGGGAGTGTTTGATGGTATCGATTAGAGGAATAATCTCTCTGTGTCTGACCCAGGGAGTGTGTGATGGGCGGTGTAGAGGATAATCACTCTGTGTCTGACCCCGGGAGTTTGTGAATGGACGGTGTGGAGGGAGATTCACTCTGTGTCTGACACCGGGAGTGTTTGCTGGAACCGTGTAGAGGAATAATCACTCTGTCTGACCCCGGGAGTGTGTGTTGGGACGGTGTGGACGGAGATTCACTCTGGGTCTGACCCCGGGAGTGTTTCATGGGACCGTGTAGATGAATAATCACTCTGTGTCTGATCCCCGGGAGCGTTTGATGGGACCGTGTAGAGGAATAATCACTCTGTGTCTGACCACGGGAGTGTTTGATGGGACCGTGTAGAGGAATAATCACTCTGTGTCTGACCCCGGGAGAGTGTGATGGGACGGCGTCGAGGGAGATTCACTCTGTGTCTGACCCCGAGAGTGTTTGATGGGACCGTGCAGAGGAATAATCACTGTGTGTCTGACCCACGGAGTGGTTGATTGTACAGTGTAGAGGAATAATCGCTCTGTGTCTGACCCCCGGGAGTGTTTGATGGTATCGTGTAGAGGAATAATCTCTCTGTGTCTGACCCCGGGAGTGTTTGATGGTATCGATTACAGTGTAGACGAATAATCGCTCTGTGTCTGACCCCCGGGAGTGTTTGATGGTATCGTGTAGAGGAATAATCTCTCTGTGTCTGACCCCGCGAGTGTTTGATGGGACCGTGCAGAGGAATAATCTCTCTGTGTCTGACCCCGGGAGTGTGTGATGGGACGGTGTGGAGGGAGATTCACTCTGTGTCTGACCCCGGGATGGTGTGATGGGCGGTGTAGAGGAATAATCACTCTGTGGCTGACCCCGGGAGTGTTTGATTGGACCGTGTAGAGGAATAATCACTCTGTGTCTGACCCCGGGATAGTGTGATGGGCGGTTTGGAGGAATAATCACTCTGTGTCTGACGCGGGAGTGTATGATGGGACGGTTTGAATATAAATTCACTCTGCCTCTGACCCCGGGAGTGTTTGATGGGACGGTGTGGAGGGAAATTCAGTCTGTGTCTGACCCCGGGAGTGTGTGATGGGACGATTTACAGGGAGATTCACTCTGTGTCTGACCCAGGGAATGTGTGATGGGCGGTGTAGAGGAGCATTCACTCTGTGTCTGACCCCAGGAGTGTGAGATGGGACCGTGTAGAGTTATAATCACTCTGTGTCTGACCGGGGATTGTTTGCTGGGACCGTGTAGTGGAATAATCTCTCTGTGTCTGACCCCGGGAGTGTGTGATGGGACGGTGTGGAGGGAGATTCACTCTGTGTCTGACCCCGGGATAGTGTGATGGGCGGTGTGGAGGAATAATCACTCTGTGTCTGACGCGGGAGTGTATGATAGGACGGTTTGAATATAAATTCACTCTGTCTCTGACCCCGGGAGTGTTTGATGGGACGGTGTGGAGGGAAATTCAGTCTGTGTCTGACCCCGGGAGTGTGTGATGGGACGATTTACGGGGAGATTCACTCTGTGTCTGACCCAGGGAATGTGTGATGGGCGGTGTAGAGGAGCATTCACTCTGTGTCTGACCCCGGGAGTGTTTGCTGGGACCGTGGAGAAGAATAATCACTGTGTCTGAACACGGGAGTGTGTGCTGGGACGGTGTGGAGGGAGATTCACTCTGTGTCTGACCCCTGGAGAGTGTGATGGGCGGTGTAGAGGAATAATCACTCTGTGGCTGACCCCGGGAGTGTTTGATTGGACCGTGTAGAGGAATAATCACCCTGTGTCTGACCCCGGGAGTGTGTGATGGGACGGTGTGGACGGAGATTCACTCTGTGTCTGACCCCGGGAGTGTTTGATGGGACCGAGTAGATCAATAATCACTCTGTGTCTGACCCCGGGAGTGTGTGATGGGACGGTGTGGATATAAATTCACACTGTGTCTGACCCAGGGAGTGTTTGATGGGACGGTGTGGAGGGAGATTCACTCTGTGTCTGACCCAGGGATTGTGTGATGTGCGGTGTAGAGGAACATTCACTCTGTGTCTGACCCCGGGAGTGTGAGATGGGACCGTGTAGAGCAATAATCACTCTGTGTCTCACCCCGGGAGTGTTTGATGGTATAGTGTAGAGGAATAATCTCTCTGTGTCTGACCCCGGGAGTGTTTGATGGTATCGATTAGTGGAATAATCTCTCTGTGTCTGACCCCGGGAGTGTGTGATTGGACGGTGTGGATTGAGAATCACTCTGTGTCTGACGCCGGGACTGTTTGATGGGACCTTGTAGTGGAATAATCACTCTGTGGCTTACCCCGGGAGTGTTTGATGGGACCGTGTAGAGGAATATTCACTCTGTGTCTGACCCCGGGAGTGTGTGATGGGACGGTGTTGAAGGAGATTCACACTCTGTCTACCCTTAGCAGTGTTTGATGGGACCGTGTTGAGGAATAATCCCTCTGTGTATGACCCAGGGAGAGTGTGATGGGACCTTGTGGAGGGAGATTCACTCTGTGTCTGACCCCGGGAGCGCGTGATGGGCGGTGTAGAGGATAATCACTCTGTGTCTGACCCCGGAAGTTTGTGACTGGACGGTGTGGAGGGAGATTCACTCAGTGTCTGACACCGGGAGTGTTTGCTGGAACCGTGTAGAGGAATAATCACTCTGTCTGACCTCGGGAGTGTGTGATGGGACGGTGTGGACGGAGATTCACTCTGTGTCTGACCCCGGGAGTGTCTGATGGGACGGTGTGTAGGGAGATTCACTCTGTGTCTGACCCCTGGAGAGTGTGATGGGCGGTGTAGAGGAATAATCACTCTGTGGCTGACCCCAGGAGTGTTTGATTGGACCGTGTAGAGGAATAATCACTCTGTGCCTGACCCCAGGAGTGTTTGATGGGACCGTGTAGAGGAATAATCACACTGTGTCTGACCCCGGGAGTGTGTGATGGCACGGTGTGTAGGGAGAGTCACTCTGTGTCTGACCCCTGGAGAGTGTGATGGGCGGTGTAGAGGAATAATCACTCTGTGGCTGACCCCGGGAGTGTTTGATTGGACCGTTTAGAGTAATAATCACTCTGTGCCTGACCCCGGGAGTCTATGATGGGACGGTGTGGATATAAATTCACTCTGTGTCTGACCCCGGGAGTGTGTGATGGAACGACTTGCAGGAAGATTCACTCTGTGTCTGACCCAGGGAGTGTGTGATGTGCGGTGTAGAGGAATAATTACTCTGTGTCTGACCCCGGGAGTTTGTGATGGGCGGTGTAGAGGAATAATTACTCTGTGTCTGACCCCGGGAGTTTGTGACGGGACGGTGTGGAGGGAGATTCACTCTGTGTCTTACCCAGGGAGTGTTTCATGGGACCGTGTAGAGGAATAATCACTCTGTGTTTGACCACGGGAGTGTGTAATGCGTCGGTGTAGAGGATTAATCACTCTGAGACTGACCACCGGAGTGTGTGATGGGACGGTGTGGAGGGAGATTCACTCTGAGTCTGACCCCGGCAGTGTTTGATGGGACCGTGTTGAGGAATAATCCCTCTGTGTATGACCCAGGGAGTGTGTGACGGAACCGTGTGGAGGGAGATTCACTCCGTGTCTGACCCCGGGAGTGTGTGATGGGCGGTGTAGAGGAATAATCCCTCTCTCTCTGACCCCGGGAGTTTGTGACGGGACGGTGTGGAGGGAGATTCACTCTGTGTCTGACCCCGGGAGTGTTTCATGGGACCGTGTAGAGGAATAATCACTCTGTGTTTGAACACGGGAGAGTGTGATGCGTCGGTGTAGAGAATTAATCACTCTGTGTCTGACCACCGGAGTGTGTGATGGGACAGTGTGGAGGGAGATTCACTCTGTGGCTGACCCCGGGAGTGTTTGATGGGACCGTGTAGAGGAATAATCACTCTGTGTCTGACCACGGGAGTGTTTGATGGTATCGATTAGAGGAATAATCTCTCTGTGTCTGACCCAGGGAGTGTGTGATGGGCGGTGTAGAGGATAATCACTCTGTGTCTGACCCCGGGAGTTTGTGAATGGACGGTGTGGAGGGAGATTCACTCTGTGTCTGACACCGGGAGTGTTTGCTGGAACCGTGTAGAGGAATAATCACTCTGTCTGACCCCGGGAGTGTGTGTTGGGACGGTGTGGACGGAGATTCACTCTGGGTCTGACCCCGGGAGTGTTTCATGGGACCGTGTAGATGAATAATCACTCTGTGTCTGATCCCCGGGAGCGTTTGATGGGACCGTGTAGAGGAATAATCACTCTGTGTCTGACCACGGGAGTGTTTGATGGGACCGTGTAGAGGAATAATCACTCTGTGTCTGACCCCGGGAGAGTGTGATGCGACGGCGTGGAGGGAGATTCACTCTGTGTCTGACCCCGAGAGTGTTTGATGGGACCGTGCAGAGGAATAATCACTGTGTGTCTGACCCACGGAGTGGTTGATTGTACAGTGTAGAGGAATAATCGCTCTGTGTCTGACCCCCGGGAGTGTTTGATGGTATCGTGTAGAGGAATAATCTCTCTGTGTCTGACCCCGAGAGTGTTTGATGGTATCGATTACAGTGTAGACGAATAATCGCTCTGTGTCTGACCCCCGGGAGTGTTTGATGGTATCGTGTAGAGGAATAATCTCTCTGTGTCTGACCCCGCGAGTGTTTGATGGGACCGTGCAGAGGAATAATCACTGTGTGTCTGACCCACGGAGTGTTTGATTGTACAGTGTAGAGGAATAATCGCTCTGTGTCTGACCCCCGGGAGTGTTTGATGGTATCGTGTAGAGGAATAATCTCTCTGCGTCTGACCCCGGGAGTGTGTGATGGAACGGTGTGGATTGAGAATCACTCTGTGTCTGACCCCGGGACTGTTTGATGGGACCTTGTAGTGGAATAATCACTCTGTGTCTTACCCCGGGAGTGCTTGATGGGACCGTGTAGACGAATATTCACTCTGTGTCTGACCACCGGAGTGTGTGATGGGACGGTGTGGAGGGAGATTCACTCTGTGTCTGACCCCGGCAGTGTTTGATGGGACCGTGATCAGGAATAATCCCTCTGTGTATGACCCAGGGAGTGTGTGATGGGACCGTGTGGAGGGAGATTCACTCCGTGTCTGACCCCGGGAGTGTGTGATGGGCGGTGTAGAGGAAAAATCACTCTGTGTCTGACCCCGGGAGTTTATGACGGGACGGTGTGGAGGGAGATTCACTCTGTGTCTGACCCCGGGAGTTTTTTATGGGACCGTGTAGAGGAATAATCACTCTGTGTCTGACCCCGGGAGTGTGTGATGGGACGGTGTGGAGGGAGATTCACCCTGTGTCTGACCCCGGGAGTGTTTGATGTAACCGTGTAGAGGAATAATCACTCTCTGTTTGACCACGGGAGTGTGTGATGCGTCGGTGTAGAGGATTACTCACTCTGTGACTGACCCCGGGAGTGTGTGATGGGCCGTGTAGAGGAAAAATCACTCTGTGTCTGACCCCGGGAGTTTATGACGGGACGGTGTGGAGGGAGTTTCACTCTGTGTCTGACCCCGGGAGTTTTTCATGGGACCGTGTAGAGGAATAATCACTCTGTGTCTGACCCCGGGAGTGTGTGATGGGACGGTGTGGAGGGAGATTCACCCTGTGTCTGACCCCGGGAGTGTTTGATGGGACCGTGTAGAGGAATAATCCCTCTGTGTCTGACCCCGGGAGTGTTTGATTGGACCGTGTAGAGGTATAATCACTCTGTGTCTGACCCCGGGAGTGTATGATGGGACGGTGCGTATATAAATTCACACTTTGTCTGACCCAGGGAGAGTTTGATGGGACGGTGTGGAGGGAGATTCACTCTGTGTCTGACCCAGGGAGAGTGTGATGTGCGGTGTAGAGGAACATTCACTCTGTGTCTGACACCGGGACTGTGAGATGGGACCGTGTAGATCAATAATCACTCTGTGTCTGACCCCGGGAGTGTTTGATGGTATCGTGTAGAGGAATAATCTCTCTGTGTCTGACCCCGGGGCTGTTTGATGGGACCTTGTAGTGGAATAATCAATCTGTGTCTTACCCCGGGACTGTTTGATGGGACCTTGTAGAGGAATATTCACTCTATGTCTGACCCCGGGAGTGTGTGATGGGACCGTGTGGAGGGAGATTCACTCTGTGTCTGACCCCGGGAGTGCGTGATGGGCGGTGTAGAGGAATAATCACTCTGTGTCTGACCCCGGGAGTTTGTGACGGGACGGTGTGTAGGGAGAGTCACTCTGTGTCTGAAACCGGGATTGTTTGCTGGAAGCGTATAGAGGAATAATCACTCTTTGTCTGATCCCCGGGAGCGTTTGATGGGACCGTGTAGAGGAATAATCACTCTGTCTCTGACCACGGGAGTGTTTGATGGGACCGTGTAGAGGAATAATCACTCTGTGTCTGACCCCGGGAGAGTGTGATGGGACGGCGTGGAGGGAGATTCACTCTGTGTCTGACCCCGAGAGTGTTTGATGGGACCGTGCAGAGGAATAATCACTGTGTGTCTGACCCACGGAGTGTTTGATTGTACAGTGTAGAGGAATAATCGCTCTGTGTCTGACCCCGGGAGTGTTTGATGGTATCGATTCGAGGAATAATCTCTCTGCGTCTGACCCCGGGAGTGTGTGATGGGACCTTGTAGTGGAATAATCACTCTGTGTCTTACCCCGGGAGTGCTTGATGGGACCGTGTAGACGAATATTCACTCTGTGTCTGACCACCGGAGTGTGTGATGGGACGGTGTGGAGGGAGTTTCACTCTGTGTCTGACCCCGGCAGTGTTTGATGGGACCGTGATCAGGAATAATCCATCTGTGTATGACCCAGGGAGTGTGTGATGGGACCGTGTGGAGGGAGATTCACTCCGTGTCTGACCCCGGGAGTGTTTGATGGGCGGTGTAGAGGAATAATCACTCTGTGTCTGACCCCGGGAGTTTGTGACGGGAAGGTGTGGAGGGAGATTCACTCTGTGTCTGACCCCGGGAGTTTTTCATGGGACCGTGCAGAAGAATAATCACTCTGTGTCTGACCCCGGGAGTGTGTGATGGGACGGTGTGGACGGAGATTCACTCTGTGTCTGACCCCGGGAGTGTTTGATGGGACCGTGTAGATCAATAATCACTCTGTGTCTGACCCCGGGAGTGTGTGATGGGACGGTGTGGAGGGAGATTCACCCTGTGTCTGACCCCGGGAGTGTTTGATGGAACCGTGTAGAGGAATAATCACTCTCTGTTTGACGACGGGAGTGTGTGATGCGTCGGTGTAGAGGATTACTCACTCTGTGTCTGACCACCGGAGTGTGTGATGGGACGGTGTGGAGGGAGATTCACTCGGTGTCTGACCCCGGGAGTGTTTGATGGGACCGTGTAGAGGAATAATCCCTCTGTGTCTGACCCCGGGAGTGTTTGATTGGACCGTGTAGAGGTATAATCACTCTGTGTCTGACCCCGGGAGTGTACGATGGGACGGTGTGTATATAAATTCACACTGTGTCTGACCCAGGGAGAGTTTGATGGGACGGTGTGGAGGGAGATTCACTCTGTGTCTGACCCAGGGAGAGTGTGATGTGCGGTGTAGAGGAACATTCACTCTGTGTCTGACCCCGGGACTGTGAGATGGGACCGTGTAGAGCAATAATCTCTCTGTGTCTGACCCCGGGAGTGTTTGATGGTATCGATTAGAGGAATAATCTCTCTGTGTCTGACCCCGGGAGAGTGTGATGGGACGGTGTGGATTGAGAACCACTCTGTGTCTGACCCCGGGACTGTTTGATGGGACCTTGTAGTGGAATAATCACTCTGTGTCTTACCCCGGGAGTGCTTGATGGGACCTTGTAGAGGAATATTCACTCTGTGTCTGACCCCGGGAGTGTTTGATGGAACCGTGTAGAGGAATAATCACTCTCTGTTTGACGACGGGAGTGTGTGATGCGTCGGTGTAGAGGATTACTCACTCTGTGTCTGACCACCGGAGTGTGTGATGGGACGGTGTGGAGGGAGATTCACTCGGTGTCTGACCCCGGGAGTGTTTGATGGGACCGTGTAGAGGAATAATCCCTCTGTGTCTGACCCCGGGAGTGTTTGATTGGACCGTGTAGAGGTATAATCACTCTGTGTCTGACCCCGGGAGTGTACGATGGGACGGTGTGTATATAAATTCACACTGTGTCTGACCCAGGGAGAGTTTGATGGGACGGTGTGGAGGGAGATTCACTCTGTGTCTGACCCAGGGAGAGTGTGATGTGCGGTGTAGAGGAACATTCACTCTGTGTCTGACCCCGGGACTGTTTGATGGGACCTTGTAGTGGAATAATCACTCTGTGTCTTACCCCTGGAGTGCTTGATGGGACCTTGTAGAGGAATATTCACTCTGTGTCTGACCCCGGGAGTGTGTGATGGGACCGTGTGGAGGGAGATTCACTCTGTGTCTGACCCCGGGAGTGCGTGATGGGCGGTGTAGAGGAATAATCACTCTGTGTCTGACCCCGGGAGTTTGTGACGGGACGGTGTGTAGGGAGATTCACTCTGTGTCTGAAACCGGGATTGTTTGCTGGAAGCGTGTAGAGGAATAATCACTCTGTCTGACCCCGGGAGTGTGTGTTGGGACGGTGTGGACGGAGATTCACTCTGTGTCTGACCCCGGGAGTGTTTCATGGGACAGTGTAGAGGAATAATCACTCTGTGTCTGACCCCGGGAGAGTGTGATGGGACGGCGTGGAGGGAGATTCACTCTGTGTCTGACCCCGAGAGTGTTTGATGGGACCGTGCAGAGGAATAATCACTGTGTGTCTGACCCACGGAGTGTTTGATTGTACAGTGTAGAGGAATAATCGCTCTGTGTCTGACCCCCGGGAGTGTTTGATGGTATCGTGTAGAGGAATAAGCTCTCTGTGTCTGACCCCGGGAGTGTTTGATGGTATCTATTCGAGGAATAATCTCTCTGCGTCTGACCCCGGGAGTGTGTGATGGGACGGTGTGGATTGAGAACCACTCTGTGTCTGACCCCGGGACTGTTTGATGGGACCTTGTAGTGGAATAATCACTCTGTGTCTTACCCCGGGAGTGCTTGATGGGACCGTGTAGACGAATATTCACTCTGTGTCTGACCACCGGAGTTTGTGATGGGACGGTGTGGGGGGAGATTCACTCTGTGTCTGACCCCGGCAGTGTTTGATGGGACCGTGATCAGGAATAATCCATCTGTGTATGACCCAGGGAGTGTGTGATGGGACCGTGTGGAGGGAGAATCACTCCGTGTCTGACCCCGGGAGTGTTTGATGGGCGGTGTAGAGGAATAATCACTCTGTGTCTGACCCCGGGAGTTTGTGACGGGACGGTGTGGAGGGAGATTCACTCTGTGTCTGACACCGGGAGTTTTTCATGGGACCGTGCAGAGGAATAATCACTCTGTGTCTGACCCCGGGAGTGTGTGATGGGACGGTGTGGACGGAGATTCACTCTGTGTCTGACCTCGGGAGTGTTTGATGGGACCGTTTAGATCAATAATCACTCTGTGTCTGACCCCGGGAGTGTGTGATGGGACGGTGTGGAGGGAGATTCACCCAGTGTCTGACCCCGGGAGTGTTTGATGGAACCGTGTAGAGGAATAATCACTCTCTGTTTGAAGACGGGAGTGTGTGATGCGTCGGTGTAGAGGATTACTCACTCTGTGTCTGACCACCGGAGTGTGTGATGGGACGGTGTGGAGGGAGATTCACTCGGTGTCTGACCCCGGGAGTGTTTGATGGGACCGTGTAGAGGAATAATCCCTCTGTGTCTGACCCCGGGAGTGTTTGATTGGACCGTGTAGAGGTATAATCACTCTGTGTCTGACCCCGGGAGTGTACGATGGGACGGTGTGTATATAAATTCACACTGTGTCTGACCCAGGGAGAGTTTGATGGGACGGTGTGGAGGGAGATTCACTCTGTGTCTGACCCAGGGAGAGTGTGATGTGCGGTGTAGAGGAACATTCACTCTGTGTCTGACCCCGGGACTGTGAGATGGGACCGTGTAGAGCAATAATCTCTCTGTGTCTGACCCCGGGAGTGTTTGATGGTATCGATTAGAAGAATAATCTCTCTGTGTCTGACCCCGGGAGTGTGTGATGGGACGGTGTGGATTGAGAACCACTCTGTGTCTGACCCCGGGACTGTTTGATGGGACCTTGTAGTGGAATAATCACTCTGTGTCTTACCCCGGGAGTGCTTGATGGGACCTTGTAGAGGAATATTCACTCTGTGTCTGACCCCGGGAGTGTGTGATGGGACCGTGTGGAGGGAGATTCACTCTGTGTCTGACCCCGGGAGTGCGTGATGGGCGGTGTAGAGGAATAATCACTCTGTGTCTGACCCCGGGAGTTTGTGACGGGACGGTGTGGAGGGAGATTCAGTCTGTGTCTGACCCCGGGAGTGTGTGATGGTACAGTGTAGAGGAATAATCGCTCAGTGTCTGAACACCGGGAGTGTTTGATGGGACTGTGTTGAGGAATAATCCCTCTGTGTCTGAACACGGGAGTGTTTGATTGGACCGTGCAGAGGAATAATCACTCTGCGTCTGACCCCGGGAGTGTATGATGGGACGGTGTGGATATAAATTCACTCTGTGTCTGACCCCGGGAGTGTTTCATGGGACCGTGTAGAGGAATAATCACTCTGTGTCTGATCCCCGGGAGCGTTTGATGGGACCGTGTAGAGGAATAATCACTCTGTGTCTAACCCCGGGAGAGTTTGATGGGGCCGTGTAGAGGAATAATTACTCTGTGTCTGACCCCGGGAGAGTGTGATGGGACGGCGATGAGGGAGATTCACTCTGTGTCTGACCCCGGGAGTATTTAATGGGACCGTGTAGAGGAATAATCACTGTGTGTCTGACCCACGGAGTGTTTGATGGTACAGTGTAGAGGAATTATCGCTCTGAGTCTGACCCCCGGGAGTTTTTGATGGGACCGTGTAGAGGAATAATCACCCTGTGTCTGACACCGGGAGTGTGTGATGGGACGGTGTGGACGGAGATTCTCTCTGTGTCTGACCCCGGGAGTGTTTGATGGGACGGTGTGTAGGGAGATTCACTCTGCGTCTGACCCCTGGAGAGTGTGATGGGCGGTGTAGAGGAATAATCACTCTGTGGCTGACCCCAGGAGTGTTTGATTGGACCGTGTAGAGGAATAATCAATCTGTGTCTGACCCCAGGAGTGTTTGATGGGACCGTGTAGAGGAATAATCACCCTGTGTCTGAACCCGGGAGTGTGTGATGGGACGGTGTGTAGGGAGAGTCACTCTATGTCTGACCCCTGGAGAGTGTGATGTGCGGTGTAGAGGAATAATCACTCTGTGCCTGACCCCGGGAATCTATGATGGGACGGTGTGGATATAAATTCACTCTGTGTCTGACCCCGGGAGTGTGTGATGGGACGATTTGCAGGGAGATTCACTCTGTGTCTGACCCAGGGTGTGTGTGATGTGCGGTGTAGAGGAATAATTACTCTGTGTCTGACCCCGGGAGTTTGTGACGGGACGGTGTGGAGGGAGATTCACTCTGTGTCTTACCCAGGGAGTGTTTCATGGGACCGTGTAGAGGAATAATCACTCTGTGTTTGACCACGGGAGTGTGTGATGCGTCGGTGTAGAGGATTAATCACTCTGAGTCTGACCACCGGAGTGTGTGATGGGACGGTGTGGAGGGAGATTCACTCTGTGTCTGACCCCGGCAGTGTTTGATGGGACGGTGTTGAGGAATAATCCCTCTGTGTATGACCCAGGGAGAGTGTGATGGGACCGTGTGGAGGGAGATTCACTCCGTGTCTGACCCCGGGAGTGTGTGATGGGCGGTGTAGAGGAATAATCCCTCTGTCTCTGACCCCGGGAGTTTGTGACGGGACGGTGTGGAGGGAGATTCACTCTGTGTCTGACCCCGGGAGTGTTTCATGGGACCGTGTAGAGGAATAATCACACTGTGTTTGACCACGGGAGCGTGTGATGCGTCGGTGTAGAGGATTAATCACTCTGTGTCTGACCACCGGAGTGTGTGCTGGGACGGTGTGGAGGGAGATTCACTCTGTGTCTGACCCCGGGAGTGTTTGATGGGACCGTGTAGAGGAATAATCACTCTGTGTCTGACCCCGGGAGTGTATGATGGGATGCTGTGGATATAAATTCACTCTGTGTCTGACCCCGGGAGTGTTTGATGGGACGGTTTGGAGGGAAATTCAGTCTGTGTTTGACCCCGGGAGTGTGTGATGGGACGTTTTGCAGGGAGATTCACTCTGTGTCTGACCCCGGGAGTGTGTGATGGGCGGTGTAGAGCAACATTCACTCTGTGACTGACCCCGGGAGTGTGAGTTGGGACCGTGTAGTGCAATAATCACTCTGTGTCTGACCCCGGGAGTGTTTGATGGGACCGTGGAGAAGAATAATCACTCTGTGTCTGAACACGGGAGTGTGTGATGGGACGGTGTGGAGGGAGATTCACTCGGTGTCTGACCCCGGGAGTGTTTGATGGGACAGTGTAGAGGAATAATCACTCTGTGTCTGACCCCGGGAGTGTGTGATGGGACGGTGTGGTGGGAGATTCACTCTGTGTCTGACCCCGGCAGTGTTTGATGGGACCGTGTTGAGGAATAATCCCTCTGTGTATGACCCTGGGAGTGTGTGATGGGACGGTGTGGAGGGAGAGTCACTCTGTTTCTGACCCCGGGAGTGTGTGATGGGCGGTGTAGAAGAATAATCACTCTGTGTCTGACACCGGGAGTGTGTGATGGTACCGTGTTGAGGAATAATCACTCTGTGTCTGACCCCGGAAGAGTTTGATGTGACCGTGTAGAGGAATAATGACTCTGTGTCTGACCCCGGGAGTGTTTGCTGGGAGCGTGTAGAGGAATAATCTCACTGTGTCTGACCCCGGGAGTGTTTGATGGGACCGTGTAGAGGAATAATCTCTCTGTGTCTGACCCCAGGAGTGTTTGATGGGACCGTGTAGAGGAATAATCACCCTGTGTCTGACCCCGGGAGTGTGTGATGGGACGGTGTGTAGGGAGAGTCACTCTGAGTCTGCCCCTGGAGAGTGTGATGGGCGGTGTAGAGGAATAATCACTCTGTGGCTGACCCCGGGAGTGTTTGATTGGACCGTTTAGAGTAATAATCACTCTGTGTCTGACCCCGGGAGAGTGTGATGAGACGGTGTGGAAGGAGATTCACACTGTGTCGGACACCGTGAGTGTTTGATGGGACCGTGCAGAGGAATAATCACTCTGTGTCTGACACCGGGAGTGTGTGATTGTACCGTGTTGAGGAATAATCTCTCTGTGTCTGACCCCGGGCGTGTGTGATGGGACGGTGTTGAAGGAGATTCACACTGTGTCTGACACCGGGACTGTGTGATGGTACCGTGCAGAGGAATAATCACTCTGTGTCTGACCACGGAAGTGTTTGATGTGACCTTGCAGAGGAATAATGACTCTGTGTCTGACAGCGGGAGTGTTTGATGGGACCGTGTAGAGGAATAATCTCTCTGTGTCTGACTCCCGGAGTGTTTGCTGGGACCGTGTAGAGGAATAATCACTCTGTGTCTGACCCCGGGACTGTTTGATGGTACCGAGTAGAGCTATAATCACTCTGTGTCTGACCCCGGGAGTGTTTGCTGGGACCGTGGAGAAGAATAATCACTCTGTGTCTGAACACGGGAGAGTTTGATGGGGCCGTGTAGAGGAATAATCACTCTGTGTCTGACCATGGGAGTGTTTGACGGGACCGTGTAGAGGAATAATCACTCTGTGTCTGACCCGGGAGAGTGTGATGGGACGGGGTGGAAGGAGATTCACACTGTGTCTGACACCGCGAGTGTTTGATGGGACCGTGTAGAGGAATAATCACTCTGTGTCTGACACCGGGAGTGTGTGATGGTACCGTGTTGAGGAATAATCACTCTGTGTCTGACCCCGGAAGAGTTTGATGTGACCGTGTAGAGGAATAATGACTCAGTGTCTGACCCCGGGAGTGTTTGCTGGGAGCGTGTAGAGGAATAATCTCACTGTGTCTGACCCCGGGAGTGTTTGATGGGACCGTGTAGAGGAATAATCTCTCTTTGTCTGACCCCGGGAGTGTGTGATGCTACGGTGTGGAGGGAGATTCACTCTGTGTCTGACCCCGGGAGTGTTTGATGGGACCGTGTAGAGGAATAATCACTCTGTGTCTGACCCCGGGAGAGTGTGATGGGACGGTGTGGAAGGAGATTCACACGGTGTCTGACACCGGGAGTGTTTGATGGGACCGTGCAGAGGAATAATCACTCTGTGTCTGACACCGGGAGTGTGTAATGGTACCGTGTTGAGGAATAATCTCTCTGTGTCTGACCCCGGGCAGTGTGATGGGACGGTGAGGATTGAGATTCACTCTGTGTCTGACCCCGGGAGTGTGTGATGGGACGCTGTAGATTGAGATTCACTCTGTGTCTGACCCCGGGAGTGTTTGATGGGACCTTGTAGTGGAATAACCACTCTGTGTCTTACACCCGGAGTGTTTGATGGAACCGTGTAGAGAAATAATCACTCTGTGTCTGACCACGGGAGAGTTTGATGGGGCCGTGTAGAGGAATAATCACTCTGTGTCTGACCCCGGGAAAGTTTGATGGGGCCGTGTAGAGGAATAATCACTCTGTGTCCGACCCCGGGAGAGTTTGATGGGGCCGTGTAGAGGAATAATCACTCTGTGTCTGACCCCGGGAGTGTTTGATGAGACCGTGTAGAGGAATAATCACTCTGTGTCTGACCCCGCGAGTGTGTGATGGGACGGTGTTGAAGGAGATTCGCACTGTGTCTGACACCGGGAGTGTGTGATGGTACCGTGTAGAGGAATAATCACTCTGTGTCTGACCACGGAAGTGTTTGATGTGACCTTCCAGAGGAATAATGACTCTGTGTCTGACAGCGGGAGTGTTTGCTGGGACCGTGTAGAGGAATAATCTCTCTGTGTCTGACCCCGGGACTGTTTGATGGTACCGTGTAGAGGAATAATCTCTCTGTGTCAGACCCCGGGAGTGTGTGATGGGACGGTGTGGAGGGAGATTCACTCTGTGTCTGACCTGGAGAGTGTTTGATGGGACCGTGTAGAGGAATAATCACTCTGTGTCTGACCCCGGGAGAGAGTGATGGGACGGTGTGGAAGGAGATTCACACTGTGTCTGACACCGAGAGTGTTTGTTGGTACCGTGTTGAGGGATAATCACTCTGTGTCTGACCCGGGGAGTGTTTGCTGGGACCGTGTAGTGGAATAATCTCTCTGTGTCTGACCCCGGGAGTGTGTGATGTGACGGTGTGGAGGGAGATTCACTCTGTGTCTGACCCCGGGAGGGTGTGATGGGCGGTGTTGAGGAATAATCACTCTGTGGCTGACCCCGGGAGTGTTTGATTGGACCGTGTAGAGGAATAATCACTCTGTGTCTGACCCGGGAATGTATGATGGGACGGTTTGAATATAAATTCACTCTGTCTCTGACCCCGGGAGTGTTTGATGGGACGGTGTGGAGGGAGATTCAGTCTGTGTCTGACCCCGGAATGTGTGATGGGACGGTGTGGAGGGAGATTCACTCTGTGTCTGACCCAGGGAATGTGTGATGAGCGGTGTAGAGGAACATTCACTCTGTGTCTGACCCCGGGAGTGTTTGCTGGTATCGTGTAGAGGAATAATCTCTCTGTGTCTGAACACGGGAGTGTGTGATGGGGCGGTGTGGAGGGAGATTCGCTCTGTGTCTGACCCCGGGAGTGTTTGATGGGACCGTGTAGAGGAATAATCACTCTGTGTCTGACCCCGGGAGTGTGTGATGGGACGGTGTGGAGGGAGATTCACTCTGTGTCTGACCCCGGCAGAGTTTGATGGGACCGTTTTGAGGAATAATCCCTCTGTGTATGACCCTGGGAGTGTGTGATGGGACCGTGTGGAGGGAGATTCACTCTGTGTCTGACACCGGGAGTGTGTGATGGGCGGAGTGGGGGAATAATCACTCTGTGTCTGACACCGGGAGTTTGTGACGGGAAGGTGCGGAGGGAGATTCACTCTGTGTCTGAACACGGGAGTGTTTCATGGGACCGTGTAGAGGAATAATCACTCTGAGTCTGACCCCCGGGAGCGTTTGATGGGAACGTGTAGAGGAATAATCACTCTGTGTCTGACCCCGGGAGAGTTTGATGGGGCCGTGTAGAGGAATAATCACTCTGTGTCTGACCATGGGAGTGTTTGACGGGGCCGTGTAGAGGAATAATCACTCTGTGTCTGACCCCGGGAGAGTGTGATGGGATGTCGTGGGTGGAGATTCACTCTGTGTCTGACTCCGGCAGTGTTTGATGGGACCGTGTAGAGGAATAATCACTCTGTGTCTGACCAGGGAGAGTGTGATGGGACGGGGTGGAAGGAGATTCACACTGTGTCTGACACCGCGAGCGTTTGATGGGACCGTGTAGAGGAATAAACACTCTGTGTCTGACACCGGGAGTGTGTGATGATACCGTGTTGAGGAATAATCACTCTGTGTCTGACCCCGGGACTGTTTGATGGTACAGTGTAGAGGAATAATCTCTCTGTGTCTGACCCCGGGCAGTGTGATGGGACGGTGAGGATTGAGATTCACTCTGTGTCTGACCCCGCGAGTGTGTGATGGGACGCTGTAGATTGAGATTCACTCTGTGTCTGACCCCGGGAGTGTTTGATGGGACCTTGTAGAGAAATAATCACTCTGTGTCTGACCCCCGGGAGCGTTTGATGGGACCGTTTAAGGAATAATCACTCTGTGTCCGACCCCGTGAGAGTTTGATGGGGCCGTGTAGAGGAATAATCACTCTGTGTCTGACCCCGGGAGTGTGTGATGGGACGGTGTTGAAGGAGATTCGCACTGTGTCTGACAGCGGGAGTGTTTGATGGGACCGTGTAGAGGAATAATCTCTCTGTGTCTGACTCCGGGATTGTTTGCTGGGACCGTGTAGAGGAATAATCTCTCTGTGTCTGACCCCGGGACTGTTTGATGGTACCGTGTAGAGGAATAATCTCTCTGTGTCAGACCCCGGGAGTGTGTGTTGGGACGGTGTGGAGGGAGATTCACTCTGTGTCTGACCCCGGGAGTGTTTGCTGGGACCGTGTAGAGGAATAATCACTCTGTGTCTGACCCCGTGAGAGAGTGATGGGACGGTGTGGAAGGAGATTCACACTGTGTCTGACCCCGGGAGTGTTTGCTGGGAGCGTGTAGAGGAATAATCTCACTGTGTCTGACCCCGGGAGTGTTTGATGGGACCGTGTAGAGGAATAATCTCTCTGTGTCTGACCCCGGGAGTGTGTGATGGGACGGTGTGTAGGGAGAGTCACTCTGAGTCTGCCCCTGGAGAGTGTGATGGGCGGTGTAGAGGAATAATCACTCTGTGGCTGACCCCAGGAGTGTTTGATTGGACCGTTTAGAGTAATAATCACTCTGTGTCTGACCCCGGGAGAGTGTGATGGGACGGTGTGGAAGGAGATTCACACTGTGTCTCACACCGTGAGTGTTTGATGGGACCGTGCAGAGGAATAATCACTCTGTGTCTGACACCGGGAGTGTGTGATTGTACCGTGTTGAGGAATAATCTCTCTGTGTCTGACCCCGGGAGTGTGTGATGGGACGGTGTTGAAGGAGATTCACACTGTGTCTGACACCGGGACTGTGTGATGGTACCGTGCAGAGGAATAATCACTCTGTGTCTGACCACGGAAGTGTTTGATGTGACCTTGCAGAGGAATAATGACTCTGTGTCTGACAGCGGGAGTGTTTGATGGGACCGTGTAGAGGAATAATCTCTCTGTGTCTGACTCCCGGAGTGTTTGCTGGGACCGTGTAGAGGAATAATCTCTCTTTGTCTGACCCCGGGAGTGTGTGATGCTACGGTGTGGAGGGAGATTCACTCTGTGTCTGACCCCGGGAGTGTTTGATGGGACCGTGTAGAGGAATAATCACTCTGTGTCTGACCCCGGGAGAGTGTGATGGGACGGTGTGGAAGGAGATTCACACGGTGTCTGACACCGGGAGTGTTTGATGGGACCGTGCAGAGGAATAATCACTCTGTGTCTGACACCGGGAGTGTGTAATGGTACCGTGTTGAGGAATAATCTCTCTGTGTCTGACCCCGGGCAGTGTGATGGGACGGTGAGGATTGAGATTCACTCTGTGTCTGACCCCGGGAGTGTGTGATGGGACGCTGTAGATTCAGATTCACTCTGTGTCTGACCCCGGGAGTGTTTGATGGGACCTTGTAGTGGAATAATCACTCTGTGTCTTACAACCGGAGTGTTTGATGGAACCGTGTAGAGAAATAATCACTCTGTCTGACCCCCGGGAGCGTTTGATGGGACCGTGTAGAGGAATAATCACTCTGTGTCTGACCCCGGGAGAGTGTGATGGGATCTCGTGGAGGGAGATTCACTCTGTGTCTGACACCGGGAGTGTGTGATGGTACCGTGTTGAGGAATAATCACTCTGTGTCTGACCCCGGAAGAGTTTGATGTGACCGTGTAGAGGAATAATGACTCAGTGTCTGACCCCGGGAGTGTTTGCTGGGAGCGTGTAGAGGAATAATCTCACTGTGTCTGACCCCGGGAATGTTTGATGGGACCGTGTAGAGGAATAATCTCTCTTTGTCTGACCCCGGGAGTGTGTGATGCTACGGTGTGGAGGGAGATTCACTCTGTGTCTGACCCCGGGAGTGTTTGATGGGACCGTGTAGAGGAATAATCACTCTGTGTCTGACCCCGGGAGAGTGTGATGGGACGGTGTGGAAGGAGATTCACACGGTGTCTGACACCGGGACTGTTTGATGGGACCGTGCAGAGGAATAATCACTCTGTGTCTGACACCGGGAGTGTGTAATGGTACCGTGTTGAGGAATAATCTCTCGGTGTCTGACCCCGGGCAGTGTGTGATGGGACGGTGTTGAAGGAGATTCGCACTGTGTCTGACACCGGGAGTGTGTGATGGTACCGTGTAGAGGAATAATCACTCTGTGTCTGACCACGGAAGTGTTTGATGTGACCTTCCAGAGGAATAATGACTCTGTGTCTGACAGCGGGAGTGTTTGCTGGGACCGTGTAGAGGAATAATCTCTCTGTGTCTGACCCCGGGACTGTTTGATGGTACCGTGTAGAGGAATAATCTCTCTGTGTCAGACCCCGGGAGTGTGTGATGGGACGGTGTGGAGGGAGATTCACTCTGTGTCTGACCTGGAGAGTGTTTGATGGGACCGTGTAGAGGAATAATCACTCTGTGTCTGACCCCGGGAGAGAGTGATGGGACGGTGTGGAAGGAGATTCACACTGTGTCTGACACCGAGAGTGTTTGTTGGTACCGTGTTGAGGGATAATCACTCTGTGTCTGACCCGGGGAGTGTTTGCTGGGACCGTGTAGTGGAATAATCTCTCTGTGTCTGACCCCGGGAGTGTGTGATGTGACGGTGTGGAGGGAGATTCACTCTGTGTCTGACCCCGGGAGGGTGTGATGGGCGGTGTTGAGGAATAATCACTCTGTGGCTGACCCCGGGAGTGTTTGATTGGACCGTGTAGAGGAATAATCACTCTGTGTCTGACCCGGGAATGTATGATGGGACGGTTTGAATATAAATTCACTCTGTCTCTGACCCCGGGAGTGTTTGATGGGACGGTGTGGAGGGAGATTCAGTCTGTGTCTGACCCCGGAATGTGTGATGGGACGGTGTGGAGGGAGATTCACTCTGTGTCTGACCCAGGGAATGTGTGATGAGCGGTGTAGAGGAACATTCACTCTGTGTCTGACCCCGGGAGTGTTTGCTGGTATCGTGTAGAGGAATAATCTCTCTGTGTCTGAACACGGGAGTGTGTGATGGGGCGGTGTGGAGGGAGATTCGCTCTGTGTCTGACCCCGGGAGTGTTTGATGGGACCGTGTAGAGGAATAATCACTCTGTGTCTGACCCCGGGAGTGTGTGATGGGACGGTGTGGAGGGAGATTCACTCTGTGTCTGACCCCGGCAGAGTTTGATGGGACCGTTTTGAGGAATAATCCCTCTGTGTATGACCCTGGGAGTGTGTGATGGGACCGTGTGGAGGGAGATTCACTCTGTGTCTGACACCGGGAGTGTGTGATGGGCGGAGTGGGGGAATAATCACTCTGTGTCTGACACCGGGAGTTTGTGACGGGAAGGTGCGGAGGGAGATTCACTCTGTGTCTGAACACGGGAGTGTTTCATGGGACCGTGTAGAGGAATAATCACTCTGAGTCTGACCCCCGGGAGCGTTTGATGGGAACGTGTAGAGGAATAATCACTCTGTGTCTGACCCCGGGAGAGTTTGATGGGGCCGTGTAGAGGAATAATCACTCTGTGTCTGACCATGGGAGTGTTTGACGGGGCCGTGTAGAGGAATAATCACTCTGTGTCTGACCCCGGGAGAGTGTGATGGGATGTCGTGGGTGGAGATTCACTCTGTGTCTGACTCCGGCAGTGTTTGATGGGACCGTGTAGAGGAATAATCACTCTGTGTCTGACCAGGGAGAGTGTGATGGGACGGGGTGGAAGGAGATTCACACTGTGTCTGACACCGCGAGCGTTTGATGGGACCGTGTAGAGGAATAAACACTCTGTGTCTGACACCGGGAGTGTGTGATGATACCGTGTTGAGGAATAATCACTCTGTGTCTGACCCCGGGACTGTTTGATGGTACAGTGTAGAGGAATAATCTCTCTGTGTCTGACCCCGGGCAGTGTGATGGGACGGTGAGGATTGAGATTCACTCTGTGTCTGACCCCGCGAGTGTGTGATGGGACGCTGTAGATTGAGATTCACTCTGTGTCTGACCCCGGGAGTGTTTGATGGGACCTTGTAGAGAAATAATCACTCTGTGTCTGACCCCCGGGAGCGTTTGATGGGACCGTTTAAGGAATAATCACTCTGTGTCCGACCCCGTGAGAGTTTGATGGGGCCGTGTAGAGGAATAATCACTCTGTGTCTGACCCCGGGAGTGTGTGATGGGACGGTGTTGAAGGAGATTCGCACTGTGTCTGACAGCGGGAGTGTTTGATGGGACCGTGTAGAGGAATAATCTCTCTGTGTCTGACTCCGGGATTGTTTGCTGGGACCGTGTAGAGGAATAATCTCTCTGTGTCTGACCCCGGGACTGTTTGATGGTACCGTGTAGAGGAATAATCTCTCTGTGTCAGACCCCGGGAGTGTGTGTTGGGACGGTGTGGAGGGAGATTCACTCTGTGTCTGACCCCGGGAGTGTTTGCTGGGACCGTGTAGAGGAATAATCACTCTGTGTCTGACCCCGTGAGAGAGTGATGGGACGGTGTGGAAGGAGATTCACACTGTGTCTGACCCCGGGAGTGTTTGCTGGGAGCGTGTAGAGGAATAATCTCACTGTGTCTGACCCCGGGAGTGTTTGATGGGACCGTGTAGAGGAATAATCTCTCTGTGTCTGACCCCGGGAGTGTGTGATGGGACGGTGTGTAGGGAGAGTCACTCTGAGTCTGCCCCTGGAGAGTGTGATGGGCGGTGTAGAGGAATAATCACTCTGTGGCTGACCCCAGGAGTGTTTGATTGGACCGTTTAGAGTAATAATCACTCTGTGTCTGACCCCGGGAGAGTGTGATGGGACGGTGTGGAAGGAGATTCACACTGTGTCTGACACCGTGAGTGTTTGATGGGACCGTGCAGAGGAATAATCACTCTGTGTCTGACACCGGGAGTGTGTGATTGTACCGTGTTGAGGAATAATCTCTCTGTGTCTGACCCCGGGAGTGTGTGATGGGACGGTGTTGAAGGAGATTCACACTGTGTCTGACACCGGGACTGTGTGATGGTACCGTGCAGAGGAATAATCACTCTGTGTCTGACCACGGAAGTGTTTGATGTGACCTTGCAGAGGAATAATGACTCTGTGTCTGACAGCGGGAGTGTTTGATGGGACCGTGTAGAGGAATAATCTCTCTGTGTCTGACTCCCGGAGTGTTTGCTGGGACCGTGTAGAGGAATAATCTCTCTTTGTCTGACCCCGGGAGTGTGTGATGCTACGGTGTGGAGGGAGATTCACTCTGTGTCTGACCCCGGGAGTGTTTGATGGGACCGTGTAGAGGAATAATCACTCTGTGTCTGACCCCGGGAGAGTGTGATGGGACGGTGTGGAAGGAGATTCACACGGTGTCTGACACCGGGAGTGTTTGATGGGACCGTGCAGAGGAATAATCACTCTGTGTCTGACACCGGGAGTGTGTAATGGTACCGTGTTGAGGAATAATCTCTCTGTGTCTGACCCCGGGCAGTGTGATGGGACGGTGAGGATTGAGATTCACTCTGTGTCTGACCCCGGGAGTGTGTGATGGGACGCTGTAGATTCAGATTCACTCTGTGTCTGACCCCGGGAGTGTTTGATGGGACCTTGTAGTGGAATAATCACTCTGTGTCTTACAACCGGAGTGTTTGATGGAACCGTGTAGAGAAATAATCACTCTGTCTGACCCCCGGGAGCGTTTGATGGGACCGTGTAGAGGAATAATCACTCTGTGTCTGACCCCGGGAGAGTGTGATGGGATCTCGTGGAGGGAGATTCACTCTGTGTCTGACACCGGGAGTGTGTGATGGTACCGTGTTGAGGAATAATCACTCTGTGTCTGACCCCGGAAGAGTTTGATGTGACCGTGTAGAGGAATAATGACTCAGTGTCTGACCCCGGGAGTGTTTGCTGGGAGCGTGTAGAGGAATAATCTCACTGTGTCTGACCCCGGGAATGTTTGATGGGACCGTGTAGAGGAATAATCTCTCTTTGTCTGACCCCGGGAGTGTGTGATGCTACGGTGTGGAGGGAGATTCACTCTGTGTCTGACCCCGGGAGTGTTTGATGGGACCGTGTAGAGGAATAATCACTCTGTGTCTGACCCCGGGAGAGTGTGATGGGACGGTGTGGAAGGAGATTCACACGGTGTCTGACACCGGGAGTGTTTGATGGGACCGTGCAGAGGAATAATCACTCTGTGTCTGACACCGGGAGTGTGTAATGGTACCGTGTTGAGGAATAATCTCTCGGTGTCTGACCCCGGGCAGTGTGATGGGACGGTGAGGATTGAGATTCACTCTGTGTCTGACCCCGGGAGTGTGTGATGGGACGCTGTAGATTGAGATTCACTCTGTGTCTGACCCCGGGAGTGTTTGATGGGACCTTGTAGTGGAATAATCACTCTGTGTCTTACACCCGGAGTGTTTGATGGAACCGTGTAGAGAAATAATCACTCTGTCTGACCCCCGGGAGCGTTTGATGGGACCGTGTAGAGGAATAATCACTCTGTGTCCGACCCCGGGAGAGTTTGATGGGGCCGTGTAGAGGTATAATCACTCTGTGTCTGACCCCGGGAGTGTTTGATGAGACCGTGTAGAGGAATAATCACTCTGTGTCTGACCCCGCGAGTGTGTGATGGGACGGTGTTGAAGGAGATTCGCACTGTGTCTGACACCGGGAGTGTGTGATGGTACCTTTAAGAGGAATAATCACTCTGTGTCTGACCCCGGGAGTGTGTGATGGGACGGTGTTGAAGGAGATTCGCACTGTGTCTGACAGCGGGAGTGTTTGATGGGACCGTGTAGAGGAATAATCTCTCTGTGTCTGACTCCGGGAGTGTTTGCTGGGACCGTGTAGAGGAATAATCTCTCTGTGTCTGACACCGGGACTGTTTGATGGTACCGTGTAGAGGAATAATCTCTCTGTGTCAGACCCCGGGAGTGTGTGATAGGACGGTGTGGAGGGAGATTCACTCTGTGTCTGACCTGGATAGTGTTTGATGGGACCGTGTAGAGGAATAATCACTCTGCGTCTGACCCCGGGAGAGAGTGATGGGACGGTGTGGAAGGAGATTCACACTGTGTCTGACACCGAGAGTGTTTGATGGTACCGTGTTGAGGAATAATCACTCTGTGTCTGACCCGGGGAGTGTTTGCTGGGACCGTGTAGAGGAATAATCTCTCTGTGTCTGACCCCGGGAGTGTGTGATGGGACGGTGTGGAGAGAGATTCACTCTGTGTCTGACCCCGGGAGGGTGTGATGGGCGGTGTAGAGGAATAATCACTCTGTGGCTGACCCCGGGAGTGTTTGATTGGACCGTGTAGAGGAATAATCACTCTGTGTCTGACCCGGGAATGTATGATGGGACGGATTGAATATAAATTCACTCTGTCACTGACCCCGGGAGTGTTTGATGGGACGGTGTGGAGGGAGATTCAGTCTGTGTCTGACCCCGGAATGTGTGATGGGACGGTGTGGAGGGAGATTCACTCTGTGTCTGACCCAGGGAATGTGTGATGGGCGGTGTAGAGGAACATTCACTTTGTTTCTGACCCCGGGAGTGTTTGATGGGACCGTGTAGAGGAATAATCCCTCTGTGTCTGACTCCGGGAGTGTTTGCTGGGACCGTGTAGAGGAATAATCTCTCTGTGTCTGACCCCGGGACTGTTTGATGGTACCGTGTAGAGGAATAATCTCTCTGTGTCTGACACCGGGACTGTGTGATGGTACCGTGCAGAGGAATAATCTCTCTGTGGCTGACCCCAGGAGTGTTTGATTGGACCGTTTAGAGTAATAATCACTCTGTGTCTGACCCCGGGAGAGTGTGATGGGACGGTGTGGAAGGAGATTCACACTGTGTCTGACACCGGGACTGTGTGATGGTACCGTGCAGAGGAATAATCACTCTGTGTCTGACCACGGAAGTGTTTGATGTGACCTTGCAGAGGAATAATGACTCTGTGTCTGACAGCGGGAGTGTTTGATGGGACCGTGTAGAGGAATAATCTCTCTGTGTCTGACTCCCGGAGTGTTTGCTGGGACCGTGTAGAGGAATAATCTCTCTTTGTCTGACCCCGGGAGTGTGTGATGCTACGGTGTGGAGGGAGATTCACTCTGTGTCTGACCCCGGGAGTGTTTGATGGGACCGTGTAGAGGAATAATCACTCTGTGTCTGACCCCGGGAGAGTGTGATGGGACGGTGTGGAAGGAGATTCACACGGTGTCTGACACCGGGAGTGTTTGATGGGACCGTGCAGAGGAATAATCACTCTGTGTCTGACACCGGGAGTGTGTAATGGTACCGTGTTGAGGAATAATCTCTCTGTGTCTGACCCCGGGCAGTGTGATGGGACGGTGAGGATTGAGATTCACTCTGTGTCTGACCCCGGGAGTGTGTGATGGGACGCTGTAGATTCAGATTCACTCTGTGTCTGACCCCGGGAGTGTTTGATGGGACCTTGTAGTGGAATAATCACTCTGTGTCTTACAACCGGAGTGTTTGATGGAACCGTGTAGAGAAATAATCACTCTGTCTGACCCCCGGGAGCGTTTGATGGGACCGTGTAGAGGAATAATCACTCTGTGTCTGACCCCGGGAGAGTGTGATGGGATCTCGTGGAGGGAGATTCACTCTGTGTCTGACACCGGGAGTGTGTGATGGTACCGTGTTGAGGAATAATCACTCTGTGTCTGACCCCGGAAGAGTTTGATGTGACCGTGTAGAGGAATAATGACTCAGTGTCTGACCCCGGGAGTGTTTGCTGGGAGCGTGTAGAGGAATAATCTCACTGTGTCTGACCCCGGGAATGTTTGATGGGACCGTGTAGAGGAATAATCTCTCTTTGTCTGACCCCGGGAGTGTGTGATGCTACGGTGTGGAGGGAGATTCACTCTGTGTCTGACCCCGGGAGTGTTTGATGGGACCGTGTAGAGGAATAATCACTCTGTGTCTGACCCCGGGAGAGTGTGATGGGACGGTGTGGAAGGAGATTCACACGGTGTCTGACACCGGGAGTGTTTGATGGGACCGTGCAGAGGAATAATCACTCTGTGTCTGACACCGGGAGTGTGTAATGGTACCGTGTTGAGGAATAATCTCTCGGTGTCTGACCCCGGGCAGTGTGATGGGACGGTGAGGATTGAGATTCACTCTGTGTCTGACCCCGGGAGTGTGTGATGGGACGCTGTAGATTGAGATTCACTCTGTGTCTGACCCCGGGAGTGTTTGATGGGACCTTGTAGTGGAATAATCACTCTGTGTCTTACACCCGGAGTGTTTGATGGAACCGTGTAGAGAAATAATCACTCTGTCTGACCCCCGGGAGCGTTTGATGGGACCGTGTAGAGGAATAATCACTCTGTGTCCGACCCCGGGAGAGTTTGATGGGGCCGTGTAGAGGTATAATCACTCTGTGTCTGACCCCGGGAGTGTTTGATGAGACCGTGTAGAGGAATAATCACTCTGTGTCTGACCCCGCGAGTGTGTGATGGGACGGTGTTGAAGGAGATTCGCACTGTGTCTGACACCGGGAGTGTGTGATGGTACCTTTAAGAGGAATAATCACTCTGTGTCTGACCCCGGGAGTGTGTGATGGGACGGTGTTGAAGGAGATTCGCACTGTGTCTGACAGCGGGAGTGTTTGATGGGACCGTGTAGAGGAATAATCTCTCTGTGTCTGACTCCGGGAGTGTTTGCTGGGACCGTGTAGAGGAATAATCTCTCTGTGTCTGACACCGGGACTGTTTGATGGTACCGTGTAGAGGAATAATCTCTCTGTGTCAGACCCCGGGAGTGTGTGATAGGACGGTGTGGAGGGAGATTCACTCTGTGTCTGACCTGGATAGTGTTTGATGGGACCGTGTAGAGGAATAATCACTCTGCGTCTGACCCCGGGAGAGAGTGATGGGACGGTGTGGAAGGAGATTCACACTGTGTCTGACACCGAGAGTGTTTGATGGTACCGTGTTGAGGAATAATCACTCTGTGTCTGACCCGGGGAGTGTTTGCTGGGACCGTGTAGAGGAATAATCTCTCTGTGTCTGACCCCGGGAGTGTGTGATGGGACGGTGTGGAGAGAGATTCACTCTGTGTCTGACCCCGGGAGGGTGTGATGGGCGGTGTAGAGGAATAATCACTCTGTGGCTGACCCCGGGAGTGTTTGATTGGACCGTGTAGAGGAATAATCACTCTGTGTCTGACCCGGGAATGTATGATGGGACGGATTGAATATAAATTCACTCTGTCACTGACCCCGGGAGTGTTTGATGGGACGGTGTGGAGGGAGATTCAGTCTGTGTCTGACCCCGGAATGTGTGATGGGACGGTGTGGAGGGAGATTCACTCTGTGTCTGACCCAGGGAATGTGTGATGGGCGGTGTAGAGGAACATTCACTTTGTTTCTGACCCCGGGAGTGTTTGATGGGACCGTGTAGAGGAATAATCCCTCTGTGTCTGACTCCGGGAGTGTTTGCTGGGACCGTGTAGAGGAATAATCTCTCTGTGTCTGACCCCGGGACTGTTTGATGGTACCGTGTAGAGGAATAATCTCTCTGTGTCTGACACCGGGACTGTGTGATGGTACCGTGCAGAGGAATAATCACTCTGTGTCTGACCACGGAAGTGTTTGATGTGACCTTGCAGAGGAATAATGACTCTGTGTCTGACAGCGGGAGTGTTTGATGGTACCGAGTAGAGCTATAATCACTCTGTGTCTGACCCCGGGAGTGTTTGCTGGGACCGTGGAGAAGAATAATCACTCTGTGTCTGAACACGGGAGAGTTTGATGGGGCCGTGTAGAGGAATAATCACTCTGTGTCTGACCATGGGAGTGCATGACGGGACCGTGTAGAGGAATAATCACTCTGTGTCTGACCCGGGAGAGTGTGATGGGACGGGGTGGAAGGAGATTCACACTGTGTCTGACACCGCGAGTGTTTGATGGGACCGTGTAGAGGAATAATCACTCTGTGTCTGACACCGGGAGTGTGAGATGGTACCGTGTTGAGGAATAATCACTCTGTGTCTGACCCCGGAAGAGTTTGAATTGACCGTGTAGAGGAATAATGACTCAGTGTCTGACCCCGGGAGTGTTTGCTGGGAGCGTGTAGAGGAATAATCTCACTGTGTCTGACCCCGGGAATGTTTGATGGGACCGTGTAGAGGAATAATCTCTCTTTGTCTGACCCCGGGAGTGTGTGATGCTACGGTGTGGAGGGAGATTCACTCTGTGTCTGACCCCGGGAGTGTTTGATGGGACCGTGTAGAGGAATAATCACTCTGTGTCTGACCCCGGGAGAGTGTGATGGGACGGTGTGGAAGGAGATTCACACGGTGTCTGACACCGGGAGTGTTTGATGGGACCGTGCAGAGGAATAATCACTCTGTGTCTGACACCGGGATTGTGTAATGGTACCGTGTTGAGGAATAATCTCTCTGTGTCTGACCCCGGGCAGTGTGATGGGACGGTGAGGATTGAGATTCACTCTGTGTCTGACCCCGGGAGTGTGTGATGGGACGCTGTAGATTGAGATTCACTCTGTGTCTGACCCCGGGAGTGTTTGATGGGACCTTGTAGTGGAATAATCACTCTGTGTCTTACACCCGGAGTGTTTGATGGAACCGTGTAGAGAAATAATCACTCTGTGTCTGACCCCCGGGAGCGTTTGATGGGACCGTGTAGAGGAATAATCACTCTGTGTCCGACCCCGGGAGAGTTTGATGGGGCCGTGTAGAGGAATAATCACTCTGTGTCTGACCCCGGGAGTGTTTGATGAGACCGTGTAGAGGAATAATCACTCTGTGTCTGACCCCGCGAGTGTGTGATGGGACGGTGTTGAAGGAGATTCGCACTGTGTCTGACACCGGGAGTGTGTGATGGTACCGTGAAGAGGAATAATCACTCTGTGTCTGACCACGGAAGTGTTTGATGTGACCTTCCAGAGGAATAATGACTCTGTGTCTGACAGCGGGAGTGTTTGATGGGACCGTGTAAAGGAATAATCTCTCTGTGTCTGACTCCGGGAGTGTTTGCTGGGACCGTGTAGAGGAATAATCTCTCTGTGTCTGACCCCGGGACTGTTTGATGGTACCGTGTAGAGGAATAATCTCTCTGTGTCAGACCCCGGGAGTGTGTGATGGGACGGTGTGGAGGGAGATTCACTCTGTGTCTGACCTGGAGAGTGTTTGATGGGACCGTGTAGAGGAATAATCACTCTGTGTCTGACCCCGGGAGAGAGTGATGGGACGGTGTGGAAGGAGAATCACACTGTGTCTGACACCGAGAGTGTTTGATGGTACCGTGTTGAGGGATAATCACTCTGTGTCTGACCCGGGGAGTGTTTGCTGGGACCGTGTAGTGGAATAATCTCTCTGTGTCTGACCCCGGGAGTGTGTGATGGGACGGTGTGGAGGGAGATTCACTCTGTGTCTGACCCCGGGAGGGTGTGATGGGCGGTGTAGAGGAATAATCACTCTGTGGCTGACCCCGGGAGTGTTTGATTGGACCGTGTAGAGGAATAATCACTCTGTGACTGACCCGGGAATGTATGATGGGACGGTTTGAATATAAATTCACTCTGTCTCTGACCCCAGGAGTGTTTGATGGGACGGTGTGGAGGGAGATTCAGTCTGTGTCTGACCCCGGAATGTGTGATGGGACGGTGTGGAGGGAGATTCACATCTGTGTCTGACCCAGGGAATGTGTGATGAGCGGTGTAGAGGAACATTCACTTTGTTTCTGACCCCGGGAGTGTGAGATGGGACCGTGTAGAGCAATAATCACTCTGTGTCTGACCCCGGGAGTGTTTGCTGGGACCGTGGAGAAGAATAATCACTCTGTGTCTGAACACGGGAGTGTGTGATGGGGCGCTGTGGAGGGAGATTCGCTCTGTGTCTGACCCCGGGAGTGTTTGATGGGACCGTGTAGAGGAATAATCACTCTGTGTCTGACCCCGGGAGTGTGTGATGGGACGGTGTGGAGGGAGATTCACTCTGTGTCTGACCCCGGCAGTGTTTGATGGGACCGTGTTGAGGAATAATCCCTCTGTGTATGACCCTGGGAGTGTGTGATGGGACCGTGTGGAGGGAGATTCACTCTGTGTCTGACCCCGGAAGTGTGTGATGGGCGGTGTAGAGTTATAATCACTCTGTGTATGACACCGGGAGTTTGTGACGGGAAGGTGTGGAGGGAGATTCACTCTGTGTCTGAACACGGGAGTGTTTCATGGGACCGTGTAGAGGAATAATCACTCTGAGTCTGACCCCCGGGAGCGTTTGATGGGGCCGTGTAGAGGAATAATCACTCTGTGTCTGACCATGGGAGTGTTTGACCGGGCAGTGTAGAGGAATAATCACTCTGTGTCTGACCCCGGGAGAGTGTGATGGGATGTCGTGGGTGGAGATTCACTCTGTGTCTGACTCCGGCAGTGTTTGATGGGACCGTGTAGAGGAATAATCACTCTGTGTCTGACCCGGGAGAGTGTGATGGGACGGGGTGGAAGGAGATTCACACTGTGTCTGACACCGCGAGCGTTTGATGGGACCGTGTAGAGGAATAAACACTCTGTGTCTGACACCGGGAGTGTGTGATGATACCGTGTTGAGGAATAATCACTCTGTGTCTGACCCCGGGACTGTTTGATGGTACAGTGTAGAGGAATAATCTCTCTGTGTCTGACCCCGGGCAGTGTGATGGGACGGTGAGGATTGAGATCCACTCTGTGTCTGACCCCGCGAGTGTGTGATGGGACGCTGTAGATTGAGATTCACTCTGTGTCTGACCCCGGGAGTGTTTGATGGGACCTTGTAGTGGAATAATCACTCTGTGTCTTACACCCGGAGTGTTTGATGGAACCGTGTAGAGAAATAATCACTCTGTGTCTGACCCCCGGGAGCGTTTGATGGGACCGTTTAGAGGAATAATCACTCTGTGTCCGACCCCGGGAGAGTTTGATGGGGCCGTGTAGAGGAATAATCACTCTGTGTCTGACCCCGGGAGTGTGTGATGGGACGGTGTTGAAGGAGATTCGCACTGTGTCTGACAGCGGGAGTGTTTGATGGGACCGTGTAGAGGAATAATCTCTCTGTGTCTGACTCCGGGTGTGTTTGCTGGGACCGTGTAGAGGAATAATCTCTCTGTGTCTGACCCCGGGACTGTTTGATGGTACCGTGTAGAGGAATAATCTCTCTGTGTCAGACCCCGGGAGTGTGTGATGGGACGGTGTGGAGGGAGATTCACTCTGTGTCTGACCTGGAGAGTGTTTGATGGGACCGTGTAGAGGAATAATCACTCTGTGTCTGACCCCGGGAGAGAGTGATGGGACGGTGTGGAAGGAGATTCACACTGTGTCTGACACCGAGAGTGTTTGATGGTACCGTGTTGAGGGATAATCACTCTGTGTCTGACCCGGGGAGTGTTTGCTGGGACCGTGTAGTGGAATAATCTCTCTGTGTCTGACCCCGGGAGTGTGTGATGGGACGGTGTGGAGGGAGATTCACTCTGTGTCTGACCCCGGGAGGGTGTGATGGGCGGTGTAGAGGAATAATCACTGTGTGGCTGACCCCGGGAGTGTTTGATTGGACCGTGTAGAGGAATAATCACTCTGTGTCTGACCCGGGAATGTATGATGGGACGGTTTGAATATAAATTCACTCTGTCTCTGACCCCGGGAGTGTTTGATGGGACGGTGTGGAGGGAGATTCAGTCTGTGTCTGACCCCGGAATGTGTGATGGGACGGTGTGGAGGGAGATTCACATCTGTGTCTGACCCAGGGAATGTGTGATGAGCGGTGTAGAGGAACATTCACTTTGTTTCTGACCCCGGGAGTGTGAGATGGGACCGTGTAGAGGAATAATCACTCTGTGTCTGACCCCGGGAGTGTTTGCTGGGACCGTGGAGAAGAATAATCACTCTGTGTCTGAACACGGGAGTGTGTGATGGGGCGGTGTGGAGGGAGATTCGCTCTGTGTCTGACCCCGGGAGTGTTTGATGGGACCGTGTAGAGGAATAATCACTCTGTGTCTGACCCCGGGAGTGTGTGATGGGACGGTGTGGAGGGAGATTCACTCTGTGTCTGACCCCGGCAGAGTTTGATGGGACCGTGTTGAGGAATAATCCCTCTGTGTATGACCCTGGGAGTGTGTGATGGGACCGTGTGGAGGGAGATTCACTCTGTGTCTGACCCCGGGAGTGTGTGATGGGTTGTGTAGAGGAATAATCACTCTGTGTCTGACACCGGGAGTTTGTGACGGGAAGGTGTGGAGGGAGATTCACTCTGTGTCTGAACACGGGAGTGTTTCATGGGACCGTGTAGAGGAATAATCACTCTGAGTCTGACCCCCGGGAGCGTTTGATGGGAACGTGTAGAGGAATAATCACTCTGTGTCTGACCCCGGGAGAGTTTGATGGGGCCGTGTAGAGGAATAATCACTCTGTGTCTGACCATGGGAGTGTTTGACCGGGCCGTGTAGAGGAATAATCACTCTGTGTCTGACCCCGGGAGAGTGTGATGGGACGGGGTGGAAGGAGATTCACACTGTGTCTGACTCCGGCAGTGTTTGATGGGACCGTGTAGAGGAATAATCACTCTGTGTCTGACCCGGGAGAGTGTGATGGGACGGGGTGGAAGGAGATTCACACTGTGTCTGACACCGCGAGCGTTTGATGGGACCGTGTAGAGGAATAAACACTCTGTGTCTGACACCGGGAGTGTGTGATGATACCGTGTTGAGGAATAATCACTCTGTGTCTGACCCCGGGACTGTTTGATGGTACAGTGTAGAGGAATAATCTCTCTGTGTCTGACCCCGGGCAGTGTGATGGGACGGTGAGGATTGAGATTCACTCTGTGTCTGACCCCGCGAGTGTGTGATGGGACGCTGTAGATTGAGATTCGCACTGTGTCTGACAGCGGGAGTGTTTGATGGGACCGTGTAGAGGAATAATCTCTCTGTGTCTGACTCCGGGAGTGTTTGCTGGGACCGTGTAGAGGAATAATCTCTCTGTGTCTGACCCCGGGACTGTTTGATGGTACCGTGTAGAGGAATAATCTCTCTGTGTCAGACCCCGGGAGAGTGTGATGGGACGGTGTGGAGGGAGATTCACTCTGTGTCTGACCTGGAGAGTGTTTGATGGGACCGTGTAGAGGAATAATCACTCTGTGTCTGACCCCGGGAGAGAGTGATGGGACGGTGTGGAAGGAGATTCACACTGTGTCTGACACCGAGAGTGTTTGATGGTACCGTGTTGAGGGATAATCACTCTGTGTCTGACCCGGGGAGTGTTTGCTGGGACCGTGTAGTGGAATAATCTCTCTGTGTCTGACCCCGGGAGTGTGTGATGGGACGGTGTGGAGGGAGATTCACTCTGTGTCTGACCCCGGGAGGGTGTGATGGGCGGTGTAGAGGAATAATCACTCTGTGGCTGACCCCGGGAGTGTTTGATTGGACCGTGTAGAGGAATAATCACTCTGTGTCTGACCCGGGGAGTGTTTGCTGGGACCGTGTAGAGGAATAATCTCTCTGTGTTTGACCCCGGGAGTGTGTGATGGGACGGTGTGGAGAGAGATTCACTCTGTGTCTGACCCCGGGAGGGTGTGATGGGCGGTGTAGAGGAATAATCACTCTGTGGCTGACCCCGGGAGTGTTTGATTGGACCGTGTAGAGGAATAATCACTCTGTGTCTGACCCGGGAATGTATGATGGGACGGTTTGAATATAAATTCACTCTGTCTCTGACCCCGGGAGTGTTTGATGGGACGGTGTGGAGTATGATTCAGTCTGTGTCTGACCCCGGAATGTGTGATGGGACGGTGTGGAGGGAGATTCACTCTGTGTCTGACCCAGGGAATGTGTGATGGGCGGTGTAGAGGAACATTCACTTTGTTTCAGACCCCGGGAGTGTGTGATGGTACCGTGTTGAGGAATAATCACTCTGTGTCTGACCCCGGGAGTGTTTGCTGGGACGGTGTGGAGGGAGATTCGCTCTGTGTCTGACCCCGGGAGTGTTTGATGGGACCGTGTAGAGGAATAATCACTCTGTGTCTGACCCCGGGAGTGTGTGATGGGACGGTGTGGAGGGAGATTCACTCTGTGTCTGACCCCGGCAGTGTTTGATGGGACCGTGTTGAGGAATAATCCCTCTGTGTATGACCCTGGGAGTGTGTGATGGGACCGTGTGGAGGGAGATTCACTCTGTGTCTGACCCCGGGAGTGTGTGATGGGCGGTGTAGAGGAATAATCACTCTGTGTCTGAACACGGGAGTGTGTGATGGGACGGTGTGGAGGGAGATTCGCTCTGTGTCTGACCCCGGGAGTGTTTGATGGGACCGTGTAGAGGAATAATCACTCTGTGTCTGACCCCGGGAGTGTGTGATGGGACGGTGTGGAGGGAGATTCACTCTGTGTCTGACCCCGGCAGTGTTTGATGGGACCGTGTTGAGGAATAATCCCTCTGTGTATGACCCTGGGAGTGTGTGATGGGACCGTGTGGAGGGAGATTCACTCTGTGTCTGACCCCGGGAGTGTGTGATGGGCGGTGTAGAGGAATAATCACTCTGTGTCTGACACCGGGAGTTTGTGACGGGAAGGTGTGGAGGGAGATTCACTCTGTGTCTGAACACGGGAGTGTTTCATGGGACCGCGTAGAGGAATAATCACTCTGAGTCTGACCCCCGGGAGCGTTTGATGGGAACGTGTAGAGGAATAATCACTCTGTGTCTGTCCCCGGGAGAGTTTGATGGGGCCGTGTAGAGGAATAATCACTCTGTGTCTGACCATGGGAGTGTTTGACGGGGCCGTGTAGAGGAATAATCACTCTGTGTCTGACCCCGGGAGAGTGTGATGGGATGTCGTGGGTGGAGATTCACTCTGTGTCTGACTCCGGCAGTGTTTGAAGGGACCGTGTAGAGGAATAATCACTCTGTGTCTGACCCGGGAGAGTGTGATGGGACGGGGTGGAAGGAGATTCACACTGTGTCTGACACCGCGAGCGTTTGATGGGACCGTGTAGAGGAATAAACACTCTGTGTCTGACACCGGGAGTGTGTGATGGTACCGTGTTGAGGAATAATCACTCTGTGTCTGACCCCGGGACTGTTTGATGGTAGAGAGTAGAGGAATAATCTCTCTGTGTCTGACCCCGGGCAGTGTGATGGGACGGTGAGGATTGAGATTCACTCTGTGTCTGACCCCGGGAGTGTGTGATGGGACGCTGTAGATTGAGATTCACTCTGTGTCTGACCCCGGGAGTGTTTGATGGGACCTTGTAGTGGAATAATCACTCTGTGTCTTACACCCGGAGTGTTTGATGGAACCGTGTAGAGAAATAATCACTCTGTGTCCGACCCCGGGAGAGTTTGATGGGGCAGTGTAGAGGAATAATCACTCTGTGTCTGACCCCGGAAGTGTGTGATGGGACGGTGTTGAAGGAGATTCGCACTGTGTCTGACAGCGGGAGTGTTTGATGGGACCGTGTAGAGGAATAATCTCTCTGTGTCTGACTCCGGGAGTGTTTGCTGGGACCGTGTAGAGGAATAATCTCTCTGTGTCTGACCCCGGGACTGTTTGATGGTACCGTGTAGAGGAATAATCTCTCTGTGTCAGACCCCGGGAGTGTGTGATGGGACGGTGTGGAGGGAGATTCACTCTGTGTCTGACCTGGAGAGTGTTTGATGGGACCGTGTAGAGGAATAATCACTCTGTGTCTGACCCCGGGAGTGTGAGATGGGACCGTGTAGAGGAATAATCACTCTGTGTCTGACCACGGGAGTGTGTGATGGGACGGTGTGGAGGGAGATTCACTCTGTGTCTGACCCCGGGAGTGTGTGATGGGCGGTGTAGAGGAATAATCACTCTGTGTCTGACACCGGGAGTTTGTGACGGGAAGGTGTGGAGGGAGATTCACTCTGTGTCTGAACACGGGAGTGTTTCATGGGACCGTGTAGAGGAATAATCACTCTGAGTCTGACCCCCGGGAGCGTTTGATGGGAACGTGTAGAGGAATAATCACTCTGTGTCTGACCCCCGGGAGCGTTTGATGGGAATGTGTAGAGGAATAATCACTCTGTGTCTGTCCCCGGGAGAGTTTGATGGGGCCGTGTAGAGGAATAATCACTCTGTGTCTGACCATGGGAGTGTTTGACGGGGCCGTGTAGAGGAATAATCACTCTGTGTCTGACCCCGGGAGAGTGTGATGGGATGTCGTGGGTGGAGATTCACTCTGTGTCTGACTCCGGCAGTGTTTGAAGGGACCGTGTAGAGGAATAATCACTCTGTGTCTGACCCGGGAGAGTGTGATGGGACGGGGTGGAAGGAGATTCACACTGTGTCTGACACCGCGAGCGTTTGATGGGACCGTGTAGAGGAATAAACACTCTGTGTCTGACACCGGGAGTGTGTGATGGTACCGTGTTGAGGAATAATCACTCTGTGTCTGACCCCGGGACTGTTTGATGGTACAGAGTAGAGGAATAATCTCTCTGTGTCTGACCCCGGGCAGTGTGATGGGACGGTGAGGATTGAGATTCACTCTGTGTCTGACCCCGGGAGTGTGTGATGGGACGCTGTAGATTGAGATGCACTCTGTGTCTGACCCCGGGAGTGTTTGATGGGACCTTGTAGTGGAATAATCACTCTGTGTCTGACCATGGGAGTGTTTGACGGGGCCGTGTAGAGGAATAATCACTCTGCGTCTGACCCCGGGAGAGTGTGATGGGATGTCGTGGGTGGAGATTCACTCTGTGTCTGACTCCGGCAGTGTTTGAAGGGACCGTGTAGAGGAATAATCACTCTGTGTCTGACCCGGGAGAGTGTGATGGGACGGGGTGGAAGGAGATTCACACTGTGTCTGACACCGCGAGCGTTTGATGGGACCGTGTAGAGGAATAAACACTCTGTGTCTGACACCGGGAGTGTGTGATGGTACCGTGTTGAGGAATAATCACTCTGTGTCTGACCCCGGGACTGTTTGATGGTACAGAGTAGAGGAATAATCTCTCTGTGTCTGACCCCGGGCAGTGTGATGGGACGGTGAGGATTGAGATTCACTCTGTGTCTGACCCCGGGAGTGTGTGATGGGACGCTGTAGATTGAGATTCACTCTGTGTCTGACCCCGGGAGTGTTTGATGGGACCTTGTAGTGGAATAATCACTCTGTGTCTTACACCCGGAGTGTTTGATGGAACCGTGTAGAGAAATAATCACTCTGTGTCTGACCCCCGGGAGCGTTTGATGGGACCGTGTAGAGGAATAATCACTCTGTGTCCGACCCCGGGAGAGTTTGATGGGGCAGTGTAGAGGAATAATCACTCTGTGTCTGACCCCGGAAGTGTGTGATGGGACGGTGTTGAAGGAGATTCGCACTGTGTCTGACAGCGGGAGTGTTTGATGGGACCGTGTAGAGGAATAATCTCTCTGTGTCTGACTCCGGGAGTGTTTGCTGGGACCGTGTAGAGGAATAATCTCTCTGTGTCTGACCCCGGGACTGTTTGATGGTACCGTGTAGAGGAATAATCTCTCTGTGTCAGACCCCGGGAGTGTGTGATGGGACGGTGTGGAGGGAGATTCACTCTGTGTCTGACCTGGAGAGTGTTTGATGGGACCGTGTAGAGGAATAATCACTCTGTGTCTGACCCCGGGAGAGAGTGATGGGACGGTGTGGAAGGAGATTCAGACTGTGTCTGACACCGAGAGTGTTTGATGGTACCGTGTTGAGGAATAATCACTCTGTGTCTGACCCGGGGAGTGTTTGCTGGGACCGTGTAGAGGAATAAACTCTCTGTGACTGACCCCGGGATTGTGTGATGGGACGGTGTGGAGGGAGATTCACTCTGTGTCTGACCCCGGGAGGGTGTGATGGGCGGTGTAGAGGAATAATCACTCTGTGGCTGACCCCGGGAGTGTTTGATTTACCGTGTAGAGGAATAATCACTCTGTGTCTGACCCGGGAATGTATGATGGGACGGTTTGAATATAAATTCACTCTGTCTCTGACCCCGGGAGTGTTTGATGGGACGGTGTGGAGGGAGATTCAGTCTGTGTCTGACCCCGGAATGTGTGATGGGACGGTGTGGAGGGAGATTCACTCTGTGTCTGACCCAGGGAATGTGTGATGGGCGGTGTAGAGGAACATTCACTTTGTTTCTGACCCCGGGAGTGTGAGATGGGACCGTGTAGAGCTATAATCACTCTGTGTCTGACCCCGGGAGTGTTTGCTGGGACCGTGGAGAAGAATAATCACACTGTGTCTGAACACGGGAGTGTGTGATGGGACGGTGTGGAGGGAGATTCGCTCTGTGTCTGACCCCGGGAGTGTTTGATGGGACCGTGTAGAGGAATAATCACTCTGTGTCTGACCCCGGGAGTGTGTGATGGGACGGTGTGGAGGGAGATTCACTCTGTGTCTGACCCCGGCAGTGTTTGATGGGACCGTGTTGAGGAATAATCGCTCTGTGTATGACCCTGGGAGTGTGTGATGGGACCGTGTGGAGGGAGATTCACTCTGTGTCTGACCCCGAGAGTGTGTGATGGGCGGTGTAGAGGAATAATCACTCTGTGTCTGACACCAGGAGTTTGTGACGGGAAGGTGTGGAGGGAGATTCACTCTGTGTCTGAAAACGGGAGTGTTTCATGGGACCGTGTAGAGGAATAATCACTCTGAGTCTGACCCCCGGGAGCGTTTGATGGGAACGTGTAGAGGAATAATCACTCTGTGTCTGACCCCGGGAGAGTTTGATGGGGCCGTGTAGAGGAATAATCACTCTGTGTCTGACCATGGGAGTGTATGACGGGGCCGTGTAGAGGAATAATCACTCTGTGTCTGACCCCGGGAGAGTGTGATGGGATGTCGTGGGTGGAGATTCACTCTGTGTCTGACTCCGGCAGTGTTTGATGGGACCGTGTAGAGGAATAATCACTCTGTGTCTGACCCGGGAGAGTGTGATGGGACGGGGTGGAAGGGGATTCACACTGTGTCTGACACCGCGAGCGTTTGATGGGACCGTGTAGTGGAATAAACACTCTGTGTCTGACACCGGGAGTGTGTGATGGTACCGTGTTGAGGAATAATCCCTCTGTGTCTGACTCCGGGAGTGTTTGCTGGGACCGTGTAGAGGAATTATCTCTCTGTGTCTGACCCCGGGACTGTTTGATGGTACCGTGTAGAGGAATAATCTCTCTGTGTCAGACCCCGGGAGTGTGTGATGGGACGGTGTGGAGGGAGATTCACTCTGTGTCTGACCTGGAGAGTGTTTGATGGGACCGTGTAGAGGAATAATCACACTGTGTCTGACCCCGGGAGAGAGTGATGGGACGGTGTGGAAGGAGATTCACACTGTGTCTGACACCGAGAGTGTTTGATGGTACCGTGTTGAGGAATAATCACTCTGTGTCTGACCCGGGGAGTGTTTGCTGGGACCGTGTAGAGGAATAATCTCTCTGTGTCTGACCCCGGGAGTGTGTGATGGGACGGTGTGGAGGGAGATTCACTCTGTGTCTGACCCCGGGAGGGTGTGATGGGCGGTGTAGAGGAATAATCACTCTGTGGCTGACCCGGGAATGTATGATGGGACGGTTTGAATATAAATTCACTCTGACTCTGACCCCGGGAGTGTTTGATGGGACGGTGTGGAGGGAGATTCAGTCTGTGTCTAACCCCGGAATGTGTGATGGGACGGTGTGGAGGGAGATTCACTCTGTGTCTGACCCAGGGAATGTGTGATGGGCGGTGTAGAGGAACATTCACTCTGTGTCTGACCCCGGGAGAGTTTGATGGGACCGTGTAGAGGAATAATCACTCTGTGTCTGACCCCGGGAGTGTTTGCTGGGACCGTGGAGAAGAATAATCACTCTGTGTCTGACCCCGGGAGTGTGTGATGGGACGGTGTGGAGGGAGATTCACTCTGTGTCTGACCCCGGCAGTGTTTGATGGGACCGTGTTGAGGAATAATCCCTCTGTGTATGACCCTGGGAGTGTGTGATGGGACCGTGTGGAGGGAGATTCACTCTGTGTCTGACCCCGGGAGTGTGTGATGGGCGGTGTAGAGGAATAATCACTCTGTGTCTGACACCGGGAGTTTGTGACGGGAAGGTGCGGAGGGAGATTCACTCTGTGTCTGAACACGGGAGTGTTTCATGGGACCGTGTAGAGGAATAATCACTCTGAGTCTGACCGCCGGGAGCGTTTGATGGGAACGTGTAGAGGAATAATCACTCTGTGTCTGACCCCGGGAGAGTTTGATGGGGCCGTGTAGGGGAATAATCACTCTGTGTCTGACCATGGGAGTGTTTGACGGGGCCGTGTAGAGGAATAATCACTCTGTGTCTGACCCCGGGAGAGTGTGATGGGATGTAGTGGGTGGAGATTCACTCTGTGTCTGACTCCGGCAGTGTTTGATGGGACCGTGTAGAGGAATAATCACTCTGTGTCTGACCCGGGAGAGTGTGATGGGACGGGGTGGAAGGAGATTCACACTGTGTCTGACACCGCGAGCGTTTGATGGGACCGTGTAGAGGAAAAAACACTCTGTGTCTGACACCGGGAGTGTGTGATGGTACCGTGTTGAGGAATAATCACTCTGTGTCTGACCCCGGGACTGTTTGATGGTACAGTGTAGAGGAATAATCTCTCTGTGTCTGACCCCGGGCAGTGTGATGGGACGGTGAGGATTGAGATTCACTCTGTGTCTGACCCCGGGAGTGTGTGATGGGACGCTGTAGATTGAGATTCACTCTGTGTCTGACCCCGGGAGTGTTTGATGGGACCTTGTAGTGGAATAATCACTCTGTGTCTTACACCCGGAGTGTTTGATGGAACCGTGTAGAGAAATAATCACTCTGTGTCTGACCCCCGGGAGCGTTTGATGGGACCGTGTAGAGGAATAATCACTCTGTGTCCGACCCCGGGAGTGTTTGATGGGGCCGTGTAGAGGAATAATCACTCTGTGTCTGACCCCGGGAGAGAGTGATGGACGGTGTGGAAGGAGATTCACACTGTGTCTTACACCGGGAGTGTGTGCTGGTACCGTGTTGAGGAATAATCACTCTGTGTCTGACCCGGGGAGAGTTTGCTGGGACCGTGTAGAGGAATAATCTCTCTGTGTCTGACCCCGGGACTGTTTGATGGTACCGTGTAGAGGAATAATCTCTCTGTGTCAGACCCCGGGAGTGTGTGATGGGATAGAGTGGAGGGAGATTCACTCTGTGTCTGACCTGGAGAGTGTTTGATGGGACCGTGTAGAGGAAAAATCACTCTGTGTCTGACCCCGGGAGAGAGTGATGGGACGGTGTGGAAGGAGATTCACACTGTGTCTGACACCGGGAGTGTGTGATGGTACCGTGTTGAGGAATAATCACTCTGTGTCTGACCCGGGGAGTGTTTGCTGGGACCGTGTAGTGGAATAATCTCTCTGTGTCTGACCCCGGGAGTGTGTGATGGGACGGTGTGGAGGGAGATTCACTCTGTGTCTGACCCCGGGAGAGTGTGATGGGCGGTGTAGAGGAATAATCACTCTGTGGCTGACCCCGGGAGTGTTTGATTGGACCGTGTAGAGGAATAATCACTCTGTGCCTGACCCCAGGAGTGTTTGATGGGACGGTGTAGAGGAATAATCACCCTGTGTCTGACCCCGGCAGTGTGTGATGGGACGGTGTGGACGGAGATTCACTCTGTGTCTGACCCCGGGAGTGTTTGATGGGACCGTGTAGATATATAATCACTCTGTGTCTGACCCCGGGAGTGTGTGATGGGACGGTGTGTAGGGAGATTCACTCTGTGTCTGACCCCTGGTGAGTGTGATGGGCGGTGTAGAGGAATAATCACTCTGTGGCTGACCCCGGGAGTGTTTGATTGGACCGTGTAGAGGAATAATCACTCTGTGCCTGACCCCGGGAGTGTTTGATGGGACGGTGTGGACGGAGATTCACTCTGTGTCTGACCCCGGGAGTGTTTGATGGGACCGAGTAGATCAATAATCACTCTGTGTCTGACCCCGGGAGTGTGTGATGGGACGGTGTGGATATAAATTCACACTGTGTCTGACCCAGGGAGTGTTTGATGGGACGGTGTGGAGGGAGATTCACTCTGTGTCTGACCCAGGGAGTGTGTGATCTGCGGTGTAGAGGAACATTCACTCTGTGTCTGACCCCGGGAGTGTGAGATGGGACCGAGAAGAGCAATAATCACTCTTTGTCTCACCCCGGGAGTGTTTGATGGTATCGATTAGAGGAATAATCTCTCTGTGTCTGACCCCGGGAGTGTGTGATTGGACGGTGTGGATTGACAATCACTCTGTGTCTGACACCGGGAGTGTTTGATGGGACCGTGTAGAGGAATAATCCCTCTGTGTCTGACACCGGGAGTGTGTGATGGTACCGTGTTGAGGAATAATCACACTGTGTCTGACCCAAGAAGAGTTTGATGTGACCGTGTAGAGGAATAATGACTCTGTCTCTGACCCCGGGAGTGTTTGCTGGGACCGTGTAGAGGAATAATCTCTCTGTGTCTGACCCCGGAAGTGTGTGATGGGACCGTGTAGAGGAATAATCACTCTGTGTCTGACCCCGGGAGACTGTGATGGGACGGTGTGGAAGGAGATTCACACTGTGTCTGACACCGGGAGTGTTTGATGGGACCGTGTAGAGGAATAATCCCTCTGTGTCTGACACCGGGAGTGTGTGATGGTACCGTGTTGAGGAATAATCACTCTGTGTCTGACCCAAGAAGTGTTTGATGTGACCGTGTAGAGGAATAATCACTCTGAGTCTGACCCCGGGAGTGTGTGTTGGGACGGTGTGGACGGAGATTCACTCTGTGTCTGACCCCGGGAGTGTGTGATGGGACCGTGTAGAGGAATAATCACTCTGTGTCTGACCCACGGGAGCGTTTGATGGGACCGTTTAGAGGAATAATCACTCTGTGTCTGACCCCCGGGAGCGTTTGATGGGACCGTTTAGAGGAATAATCACTCTGTGTCTGACCCGGGGAGTGTTTGCTGGGACCGTGTAGAGGAATAATCTCTCTGTGTCTGACCCCGGGACTGTTTGATGGTACCGTGTAGAGGAATAATCTCTCTGTGTCAGACCCCGGGAGTGTGTGATGGGACAGTGTGGAGAGAGATTCACTCTGTGTCTGACCTGGAGAGTGTTTGATGGGACCGTGTAGAGGAAAAATCACTCTGTGTCTGACCCCGGGAGAGAGTGATGGGACGGTGTGGAAGGAGATTCACACTGTGTCTGACACCGGGAGTGTGTGATGGTACCGTGTTGAGGAATAATCACTCTGTGTCTGACCCGGGGAGTGTTTGCTGGGACCGTGTAGTGGAATAATCTCTCTGTGTCGGACCCCGGGAGTGTGTGATGGGACGGTGTGGAGGGAGATTCACTCTGTGTCTGACCCCGGGAGAGTGTGATGGGCGGTGTAGAGGAATAATCACTCTGTGGCTGACCCCGGGAGTGTTTGATTGGACCGTGTAGAGGAATAATCACTCTGTGCCTGACCCCAGGAGTGTTTGATGGGACCGTGTAGAGGAATAATCACCCTGTGTCTGACCCCGGCAGTGTGTGATGGGACGGTGTGGACGGAGATTCACTCTGTGTCTGACCCCGGGAGTGTTTGATGGGACCGTGTAGATATATAATCACTCTGTGTCTGACCCCGGGAGTGTGTGATGGGACGGTGTGTAGGGAGATTCACTCTGTGTCTGACCCCTGGTGAGTGTGATGGGCGGTGTAGAGGAATAATCACTCTGTGGCTGACCCCGGGAGTGTTTGATTGGACCGTGTAGAGGAATAATCACTCTGTGCCTGACCCCGGGAGTGTTTGATGGGACGGTGTGGACGGAGATTCACTCTGTGTCTGACCCCGGGAGTGTTTGATGGGACCGAGTAGATCAATAATCACTCTGTGTCTGACCCCGGGAGTGTGTGATGGGACGGTGTGGATATAAATTCACACTGTGTCTGACCCAGGGAGTGTTTGATGGGACGGTGTGGAGGGAGATTCACTCTGTGTCTGACCCAGGGAGTGTGTGATCTGCGGTGTAGAGGAACATTCACTCTGTGTCTGACCCCGGGAGTGTGAGATGGGACCGAGTAGATCAATAATCACACTGTGTCTGACCCAGGGAGTGTGTGATGGTACAGTGTAGAGGAATAATCGCTCTGTGTCTGACCCCCGGGAGTGTGTGATGGGACGGTGTGGACGGAGATTCACTCTGTGTCTGACCCCGGGAGTGTTCGATGGGACCGTGTAGATCAATAATCACACTGTGTCTGACCCAGGGAGTGTGTGATGGGACGGTGTGTAGGGAGATTCACTCTGTGTCTGACCCCTGGAGAGTGTGATGGGCGGTGTAGAGGAATAATCACTCTGTGGCTGACCCCGGGAGTGTTTGATTGGACCGTGTAGAGGAATAATCACTCTGTGCCTGACCCCAGGAGTGTTTGATGGGACCGTGTAGAGGAATAATCACCCTGTGTCTGACCCCGGCAGTGTGTGATGGCACGGTGTGGACGGAGATTCACTCTGTGTCTGACCCCGGGAGTGTTTGATGGGACCGTGTAGATATATAATCACTCTGTGTCTGACCCCGGGAGTGTGTGATGGGACGGTGTGTAGGGAGATTCACTCTGTGTCTGACCCCTGGTGAGTGTGATGGGCGGTGTAGAGGAATAATCACTCTGTGGCTGACCCCGGGAGTGTTTGATTGGACCGTGTAGAGGAATAATCACTCTGTGCCTGACCCCGGGAGTGTTTGATGGGACGGTGTGGACGGAGATTCACTCTGTGTCTGACCCCGGGAGTGTTTGATGGGACCGAGTAGATCAATAATCACTCTGTGTCTGACCCCGGGAGTGTGTGATGGGACGGTGTGGATATAAATTCACACTGTGTCTGACCCAGGGAGTGTTTGATGGGACGGTGTGGAGGGAGATTCAATCTGTGTCTGACCCAGGGAGTGTGTGATCTGCGGTGTAGAGGAACATTCACTCTGTGTCTGACCCCGGGAGTGTGAGATGGGACCGAGTAGAGCAATAATCACTCTGTGTCTCACCCCGGGAGTGTTTGATGGTATCGATTAGAGGAATAATCTCTCTGTGTCTGACCCCAGGAGTGTGTGATTGGACGGTGTGGATTGACAATCACTCTGTGTCTGACGCCGGGACTGTTTGATGGGACCTTGTAGTGGAATAATCACTCTGTGTCTTACCCCGGGAGTGTTTGATGGGAACGTGTAGAGGAATATTCACTCTGTGTCTGACCCCGGGAGTGTGTGATGGGACGGTGTTGAAGGAGATTCACACTGTGTCTAACCTTAGCAGTGTTTGATGGGACCGTGTTGAGGAATAATCCCTCTGTGTATGACCCAGGGAGAGCGTGATGGGACCTTGTGGAGGGAGATTCACTCTGTGTCTGACCCCGGGAGCGCGTGATGGGCGGTGTAGAGGATAATCACTCTGTGTCTGACCCCGGGAGTGTTTGATTGGACCGTGTAGAGGAATAATCACTCTGTGCCTGACCCCGGGAGTGTTTGATGGGACGGTGTGGACGGAGATTCACTCTGTGTCTGACCCCGGGAGTGTTTGATGGGACCGAGTAGATCAATAATCACTCTGTGTCTGACCCCGGGAGTGTGTGATGGGACGGTGTGGATATAAATTCACACTGTGTCTGACCCAGGGAGTGTTTGATGGGACGGTGTGGAGGGAGATTCACTCTGTGTCTGACCCAGGGAGTGTGTGATCTGCGGTGTAGAGGAACATTCACTCTGTGTCTGACCCCGGGAGTGTGAGATGGGACCGAGTAGAGCAATAATCACTCTGTGTCTCACCCCGGGAGTGTTTGATGGTATCGATTAGAGGAATAATCTCTCTGTGTCTGACCCCGGGAGTGTGTGATTGGACGGTGTGGATTGACAATCACTCTGTGTCTGACACCGGGAGTGTTTGATGGGACCGTGTAGAGGAATAATCCCTCTGTGTCTGACACCGGGAGTGTGTGATGGTACCGTGTTGAGGAATAATCACACTGTGTCTGACCCAAGAAGAGTTTGATGTGAACGTGTAGAGGAATAATGACTCTGTCTCTGACCCCGGGAGTGTTTGCTGGGACCGTGTAGAGGAATAATCTCTCTGTGTCTGACCCCGGAAGTGTGTGATGGGACCGTGTAGAGGAATAATCACTCTGTGTCTGACCCCGGGAGACTGTGATGGGACGGTGTGGAAGGAGATTCACACTGTGTCTGACACCGGGAGTGTTTGATGGGACCGTGTAGAGGAATAATCCCTCTGTGTCTGACACCGGGAGTGTGTGATGGTACCGTGTTGAGGAATAATCACTCTGTGTCTGACCCAAGAATTGTTTGATGTGACCGTGTAGAGGAATAATGACTCTGTCTCTGACCCCGGGAGTGTTTGCTGGGACCGTGTAGAGGAATAATCTCTCTGTGTCTGACCCCGGGAGTGTGTGATGGGACCGTGTAGTGGAATAATCTCTCTGTGTCTGACCCCGGGAGTGTGTGATGTTACGGTGTGGAGGGAGATTCACTCTGTGTCTGACCCCGGGAGAGTGTGATGGGCGGTGTAGAGGAATAATCACTCTGTGGCTGACCCCGGGAGTGTTTGATTGGACCGTGTAGAGGAATAATCACTCTGTGCCTGACCCCAGGAGTGTTTGATGGGACCGTGTAGAGGAATAATCACCCTGTGTCTGACCCCGGCAGTGTGTGATGGGACGGTGTGGACGGAGATTCACTCTGTGTCTGACCCCGGGAGTGTTTGATGGGACCGTGTAGATATATAATCACTCTGTGTCTGACCCCGGGAGTGTGTGATGGGACGGTGTGTAGGGAGATTCACTCTGTGTCTGACCCCTGGTGAGTGTGATGGGCGGTGTAGAGGAATAATCACTCTGTGGCTGACCCCGGGAGTGTTTGATTGGACCGTGTAGAGGAATAATCACTCTGTGCCTGACCCCGGGAGTGTTTGATGGGACCGAGTAGATCAATAATCACTCTGTGCCTGACCCCGGGAGTGTGTGATGGGACGGTGTGGATATAAATTCACACTGTGTCTGACCCAGGGAGTGTTTGATGGGACGGTGTGGAGGGAGATTCACTCTGTGTCTGACCCAGGGAGTGTGTGATCTGCGGTGTAGAGGAACATTCACTCTGTGTCTGACCCCGGGAGTGTGAGATGGGACCGAGTAGAGCAATAATCACTCTGTGTCTCACCCCGGGAGTGTTTGATGGTATCGATTAGAGGAATAATCTCTCTGTGTCTGACCCCGGGAGTGTGTGATTGGACGGTGTGGATTGACAATCACTCTGTGTCTGACACCGGGAGTGTTTGATGGGACCGTGTAGAGGAATAATCCCTCTGTGTCTGACACCGGGAGTGTGTGATGGTACCGTGTTGAGGAATAATCACACTGTGTCTGACCCAAGAAGAGTTTGATGTGACCGTGTAGAGGAATAATGACTCTGTCTCTGACCCCGGGAGTGTTTGCTGGGACCGTGTAGAGGAATAATCTCTCTGTGTCTGACCCCGGAAGTGTGTGATGGGACCGTGTAGAGGAATAATCACTCTGTGTCTGACCCCGGGAGACTGTGATGGGACGGTGTGGAAGGAGATTCACACTGTGTCTGACACCGGGAGTGTTTGATGGGACCGTGTAGAGGAATAATCCCTCTGTGTCTGACACCGGGAGTGTGTGATGGTACCGTGTTGAGGAATAATCACTCTGTGTCTGACCCAAGAAGTGTTTGATGTGACCGTGTAGAGGAATAATCACTCTGAGTCTGACCCCGGGAGTGTGTGTTGGGACGGTGAGGACGGAGATTCACTCTGTGTCTGACCCCGGGAGTGTGTGATGGGACCGTGTAGAGGAATAATCACTCTGTGTCTGACCCCCGGGAGCGTTTGATGGGACCGTTTAGAGGAATAATCACTCTGTGTCTGACCCCCGGGAGCGTTTGATGGGACCGTTTAGAGGAATAATCACTCTGTGTCTGACCCGGGGAGTGTTTGCTGGGACCGTGTAGAGGAATAATCTCTCTGTGTCTGACCCCGGGACTGTTTGATGGTACCGTGTAGAGGAATAATCTCTCTGTGTCAGACCCCGGGAGTGTGTGATGGGACAGTGTGGAGGGAGATTCACTCTGTGTCTGACCTGGAGAGTGTTTGATGGGACCGTGTAGAGGAAAAATCACTCTGTGTCTGACCCCGGGAGAGAGTGATGGGACGGTGTGGAAGGAGATTCACACTGTGTCTGACACCGGGAGTGTGTGATGGTACCGTGTTGAGGAATAATCACTCTGTGTCTGACCCGGGGAGTGTTTGATGGGACCGAGTAGATCAATAATCACTCTGTGTCTGACCCCGGGAGTGTGTGATGGGACGGTGTGGATATAAATTCACACTGTGTCTGACCCAGGGAGTGTTTGATGGGACGGTGTGGAGGGAGATTCACTCTGTGTCTGACCCAGGGAGTGTGTGATCTGCGGTGTAGAGGAACATTCACTCTGTGTCTGACCCCGGGAGTGTGAGATGGGACCGAGTAGAGCAATAATCACTCTGTGTCTCACCCCGGGAGTGTTTGATGGTATCGATTAGAGGAATAATCTCTCTGTGTCTGACCCCGGGAGTGTGTGATTGGACGGTGTGGATTGACAATCACTCTGTGTCTGACACCGGGAGTGTTTGATGGGACCGTGTAGAGGAATAATCTCTCTGTGTCTGACACCGGGAGTGTGTGATGGTACCGTGTTGAGGAATAATCACACTGTGTCTGACCCGAGAAGAGTTTGATGTGACCGTGTAGAGGAATAATCTCTCTGTCTCTGACCCCGGGAGTGTTTGCTGGGACCGTGTAGAGGAATAATCTCTCTGTGTCTGACCCCGGAAGTGTGTGATGGGACCGTGTAGAGGAATAATCACTCTGTGTCTGACCCCGGGAGACTGTGATGGGACGGTGTGGAAGGAGATTCACACTGTGTCTGACACCGGGAGTGTTTGATGGGACCGTGTAGAGGAATAATCCCTCTGTGTCTGACACCGGGAGTGTGTGATGGTACCGTGTTGAGGAATAATCACTCTGTGTCTGACCCAAGAATTGTTTGATGTGACCGTGTAGAGGAATAATGACTCTGTCTCTGACCCCGGGAGTGTTTGCTGGGACCGTGTAGAGGAATAATCTCTCTGTGTCTGACCCCGGGAGTGTGTGATGGGACCGTGTAGAGGAATAATCACTCTGTGTCTGACCCCGGGAGAGTATGATGGGACGGCGTGGTGGGAGATTCACTCTGTGTCTGAACCCGGGAGTATTTGATGGGACGGTGGAGAGGAATAATCACTGTGTGTCTGACCCACGGAGTGTTGGATGGTACAGTGTAGAGGAATAATCGCTCTGTGTCTGACCCCCGGGAGTGTGTGATGGGACGGTGTGGACGGAGATTCACTCTGTGTCTGACCCCGGGAGTGTTCGATGGGACCGTGTAGATCAATAATCACACTGTGTCTGACCCAGGGAGTGTGTGATGGGACGGTGTGTAGTGAGATTCACTCTGTGTCTGACCCCTGGAGAGTGTGATGGGCGGTGTAGAGGAATAATCACTCTGTGGCTGACCCCGGGAGTGTTTGATTGGACCGTGTAGAGGAATAATCACTCTGTGCCTGACCCCAGGAGTGTTTGATGGGACCGTGTAGAGGAATAATCACCCTGTGTCTGACCCCGGCAGTGTGTGATGGGACGGTGTGGACGGAGATTCACTCTGTGTCTGACCCCGGGAGTGTTTGATGGGACCGTGTAGGTATATAATCACTCTGTGTCTGACCCCGGGAGTGTGTGATGGGACGGTGTGTAGGGAGATTCACTCTGTGTCTGACCCCTGGTGAGTGTGATGGGCGGTGTAGAGGAATAATCACTCTGTGGCTGACCCCGGGAGTGTTTGATTGGACCGTGTAGAGGAATAATCACTCTGTGCCTGACCCCGGGAGTGTTTGATGGGACGGTGTGGACGGAGATTCACTCTGTGTCTGACCCCGGGAGTGTTTGATGGGACCGAGTAGATCAATAATCACTCTGTGTCTGACCCCGGGAGTGTGTGATGGGACGGTGTGGATATAAATTCACACTGTGTCTGACCCAGGGAGTGTTTGATGGGACGGTGTGGAGGGTGATTCACTCTGTGTCTGACCCAGGGAGTGTGTGATCTGCGGTGTAGAGCAACATTCACTCTGTGTCTGACCCCGGGAGTGTGAGATGGGACCGAGTAGAGCAATAATCACTCTGTGTCTCACCCCGGGAGTGTTTGATGGTATCGATTAGAGGAATAATCTCTCTGTGTCTGACCCCGGGAGTGTGTGATTGGACGGTGTGGATTGACAATCACTCTGTGTCTGACGCCGGGACTGTTTGATGGGACCTTGTAGTGGAATAATCACTCTGTGTCTTACCCCGGGAGTGTTTGATGGGAACGTGTAGAGGAATATTCACTCTGTGTCTGACCCCGGGAGTGTGTGATGGGACGGTGTTGAAGGAGATTCACACTGTGTCTAACCTCAGCAGTGTTTGATGGGACCGTGTTGAGGAATAATCCCTCTGTGTATGACCCAGGGAGAGTGTGATGGGACCTTGTGCAGGGAGATTCACTCTGTGTCTGACCCCGGGAGCGCGTGATGGGCGGTGTAGAGGATAATCACTCTGTGTCTGACCCCGGGAGTGTTTGATTGGACCGTGTAGAGGAATAATCACTCTGTGCCTGACCCCGGGAGTGTTTGATGGGACGGTGTGGACGGAGATTCACTCTGTGTCTGACCCCGGGAGTGTTTGATGGGACCGTGTAGATATATAATCACTCTGTGTCTGACCCCGGGAGTGTGTGATGGGACGGTGTGTAGGGAGATTCACTCTGTGTCTGACCCCTGGTGAGTGTGATGGGCGGTGTAGAGGAATAATCACTCTGTGGCTGACCCCGGGAGTGTTTGATTGGACCGTGTAGAGGAATAATCACTCTGTGCCTGACCCCGGGAGTGTTTGATGGGACGGTGTGGACGGAGATTCACTCTGTGTCTGACCCCGGGAGTGTTTGATGGGACCGAGTAGATCAATAATCACTCTGTGTCTGACCCCGGGAGTGTGTGATGGGACGGTGTGGATATAAATTCACACTGTGTCTGACCCAGGGAGTGTTTGATGGGACGGTGTGGAGGGAGATTCACTCTGTGTCTGACCCAGGGAGTGTGTGATCTGCGGTGTAGAGGAACATTCACTCTGTGTCTGACCCCGGGAGTGTGAGATGGGACCGAGTAGAGCAATAATCACTCTGTGTCTCACCCCGGGAGTGTTTGATGGTATCGATTAGAGGAATAATCTCTCTGTGTCTGACCCCGGGAGTGTGTGATTGGACGGTGTGGATTGACAATCACTCTGTGTCTGACACCGGGAGTGTTTGATGGGACCGTGTAGAGGAATAATCTCTCTGTGTCTGACACCGGGAGTGTGTGATGGTACCGTGTTGAGGAATAATCACACTGTGTCTGACCCAAGAAGAGTTTGATGTGACCGTGTAGAGGAATAATCTCTCTGTCTCTGACCCCGGGAGTGTTTGCTGGGACCGTGTAGAGGAATAATCTCTCTGTGTCTGACCCCGGAAGTGTGTGATGGGACCGTGTAGAGGAATAATCACTCTGTGTCTGACCCCGGGAGACTGTGATGGGACGGTGTGGAAGGAGATTCACACTGTGTCTGACACCGGGAGTGTTTGATGGGACCGTGTAGAGGAATAATCCCTCTGTGTCTGACACCGGGAGTGTGTGATGGTACCGTGTTGAGGAATAATCACTCTGTGTCTGACCCAAGAATTGTTTGATGTGACCGTGTAGAGGAATAATGACTCTGTCTCTGACCCCGGGAGTGTTTGCTGGGACCGTGTAGAGGAATAATCTCTCTGTGTCTGACCCCGGGAGTGTGTGATGGGACCGTGTAGAGGAATAATCACTCTGTGTCTGACCCCGGGAGAGTATGATGGGACGGCGTGGTGGGAGATTCACTCTGTGTCTGAACCCGGGAGTATTTGATGGGACGGTGGAGAGGAATAATCACTGTGTGTCTGACCCACGGAGTGTTGGATGGTACAGTGTAGAGGAATAATCGCTCTGTGTCTGACCCCCGGGAGTGTGTGATGGGACGGTGTGGACGGAGATTCACTCAGTGTCTGACCCCGGGAGTGTTCGATGGGACCGTGTAGATCAATAATCACACTGTGTCTGACCCAGGGAGTGTGTGATGGGACGGTGTGTAGTGAGATTCACTCTGTGTCTGACCCCTGGAGAGTGTGATGGGCGGTGTAGAGGAATAATCACTCTGTGGCTGACCCCGGGAGTGTTTGATTGGACCGTGTAGAGGAATAATCACTCTGTGCCTGACCCCAGGAGTGTTTGATGGGACCGTGTAGAGGAATAATCACCCTGTGTCTGACCCCGGCAGTGTGTGATGGGACGGTGTGGACGGAGATTCACTCTGTGTCTGACCCCGGGAGTGTTTGATGGGACCGTGTAGGTATATAATCACTCTGTGTCTGACCCCGGGAGTGTGTGATGGGACGGTGTGTAGGGAGATTCACTCTGTGTCTGACCCCTGGTGAGTGTGATGGGCGGTGTAGAGGAATAATCACTCTGTGGCTGACCCCGGGAGTGTTTGATTGGACCGTGTAGAGGAATAATCACTCTGTGCCTGACCCCGGGAGTGTTTGATGGGACGGTGTGGACGGAGATTCACTCTGTGTCTGACCCCGGGAGTGTTTGATGGGACCGAGTAGATCAATAATCACTCTGTGTCTGACCCCGGGAGTGTGTGATGGGACGGTGTGGATATAAATTCACACTGTGTCTGACCCAGGGAGTGTTTGATGGGACGGTGTGGAGGGTGATTCACTCTGTGTCTGACCCAGGGAGTGTGTGATCTGCGGTGTAGAGCAACATTCACTCTGTGTCTGACCCCGGGAGTGTGAGATGGGACCGAGTAGAGCAATAATCACTCTGTGTCTCACCCCGGGAGTGTTTGATGGTATCGATTAGAGGAATAATCTCTCTGTGTCTGACCCCGGGAGTGTGTGATTGGACGGTGTGGATTGACAATCACTCTGTGTCTGACGCCGGGACTGTTTGATGGGACCTTGTAGTGGAATAATCACTCTGTGTCTTACCCCGGGAGTGTTTGATGGGAACGTGTAGAGGAATATTCACTCTGTGTCTGACCCCGGGAGTGTGTGATGGGACGGTGTTGAAGGAGATTCACACTGTGTCTAACCTCAGCAGTGTTTGATGGGACCGTGTTGAGGAATAATCCCTCTGTGTATGACCCAGGGAGAGTGTGATGGGACCTTGTGGAGGGAGATTCACTCTGTGTCTGACCCCGGGAGCGCGTGATGGGCGGTGTAGAGGATAATCACTCTGTGTCTGACCCCGGGAGTGTTTGATTGGACCGTGTAGAGGAATAATCACTCTGTGCCTGACCCCGGGAGTGTTTGATGGGACGGTGTGGACGGAGATTCACTCTGTGTCTGACCCCGGGAGTGTTTGATGGGACCGTGTAGATATATAATCACTCTGTGTCTGACCCCGGGAGTGTGTGATGGGACGGTGTGTAGGGAGATTCACTCTGTGTCTGACCCCTGGTGAGTGTGATGGGCGGTGTAGAGGAATAATCACTCTGTGGCTGACCCCGGGAGTGTTTGATTGGACCGTGTAGAGGAATAATCACTCTGTGCCTGACCCCGGGAGTGTTTGATGGGACGGTGTGGACGGAGATTCACTCTGTGTCTGACCCCGGGAGTGTTTGATGGGACCGAGTAGATCAATAATCACTCTGTGTCTGACCCCGGGAGTGTGTGATGGGACGGTGTGGATATAAATTCACACTGTGTCTGACCCAGGGAGTGTTTGATGGGACGGTGTGGAGGGAGATTCACTCTGTGTCTGACCCAGGGAGTGTGTGATCTGCGGTGTAGAGGAACATTCACTCTGTGTCTGACCCCGGGAGTGTGAGATGGGACCGAGTAGAGCAATAATCACTCTGTGTCTCACCCCGGGAGTGTTTGATGGTATCGATTAGAGGAATAATCTCTCTGTGTCTGACCCCGGGAGTGTGTGATTGGACGGTGTGGATTGACAATCACTCTGTGTCTGACACCGGGAGTGTTTGATGGGACCGTGTAGAGGAATAATCTCTCTGTGTCTGACACCGGGAGTGTGTGATGGTACCGTGTTGAGGAATAATCACACTGTGTCTGACCCAAGAAGAGTTTGATGTGACCGTGTAGAGGAATAATCTCTCTGTCTCTGACCCCGGGAGTGTTTGCTGGGACCGTGTAGAGGAATAATCTCTCTGTGTCTGACCCCGGAAGTGTGTGATGGGACCGTGTAGAGGAATAATCACTCTGTGTCTGACCCCGGGAGACTGTGATGGGACGGTGTGGAAGGAGATTCACACTGTGTCTGACACCGGGAGTGTTTGATGGGACCGTGTAGAGGAATAATCCCTCTGTGTCTGACACCGGGAGTGTGTGATGGTACCGTGTTGAGGAATAATCACTCTGTGTCTGACCCAAGAATTGTTTGATGTGACCGTGTAGAGGAATAATGACTCTGTCTCAGACCCCGGGAGTGTTTGCTGGGACCGTGTAGAGGAATAATCTCTCTGTGTCTGACCCCGGGAGTGTGTGATGGGACCGTGTAGAGGAATAATCACTCTGTGTCTGACCCCGGGAGAGTATGATGGGACGGCGTGGTGGGAGATTCACTCTGTGTCTGAACCCGGGAGTATTTGATGGGACGGTGGAGAGGAATAATCACTGTGTGTCTGACGCACGGAGTGTTGGATGGTACAGTGTAGAGGAATAATCGCTCTGTGTCTGACCCCCGGGAGTGTGTGATGGGACGGTGTGGACGGAGATTCACTCAGTGTCTGACCCCGGGAGTGTTCGATGGGACCGTGTAGATCAATAATCACACTGTGTCTGACCCAGGGAGTGTGTGATGGGACGGTGTGTAGTGAGATTCACTCTGTGTCTGACCCCTGGAGAGTGTGATGGGCGGTGTAGAGGAATAATCACTCTGTGGCTGACCCCGGGAGTGTTTGATTGGACCGTGTAGAGGAATAATCACTCTGTGCCTGACCCCAGGAGTGTTTGATGGGACCGTGTAGAGGAATAATCACCCTGTGTCTGACCCCGGCAGTGTGTGATGGGACGGTGTGGACGGAGATTCACTCTGTGTCTGACCCCGGGAGTGTTTGATGGGACCGTGTAGGTATATAATCACTCTGTGTCTGACCCCGGGAGTGTGTGATGGGACGGTGTGTAGGGAGATTCACTCTGTGTCTGACCCCTGGTGAGTGTGATGGGCGGTGTAGAGGAATAATCACTCTGTGGCTGACCCCGGGAGTGTTTGATTGGACCGTGTAGAGGAATAATCACTCTGTGCCTGACCCCGGGAGTGTTTGATGGGACGGTGTGGACGGAGATTCACTCTGTGTCTGACCCCGGGAGTGTTTGATGGGACCGAGTAGATCAATAATCACTCTGTGTCTGACCCCGGGAGTGTGTGATGGGACGGTGTGGATATAAATTCACACTGTGTCTGACCCAGGGAGTGTTTGATGGGACGGTGTGGAGGGAGATTCACTCTGTGTCTGACCCAGGGAGTGTGTGATCTGCGGTGTAGAGCAACATTCACTCTGTGTCTGACCCCGGGAGTGTGAGATGGGACCGAGTAGAGCAATAATCACTCTGTGTCTCACCCCGGGAGTGTTTGATGGTATCGATTAGAGGAATAATCTCTCTGTGTCTGACCCCGGGAGTGTGTGATTGGACGGTGTGGATTGACAATCACTCTGTGTCTGACGCCGGGACTGTTTGATGGGACCTTGTAGTGGAATAATCACTCTGTGTCTTACCCCGGGAGTGTTTGATGGGAACGTGTAGAGGAATATTCACTCTGTGTCTGACCCCGGGAGTGTGTGATGGGACGGTGTTGAAGGAGATTCACACTGTGTCTAACCTCAGCAGTGTTTGATGGGACCGTGTTGAGGAATAATCCCTCTGTGTATGACCCAGGGAGAGTGTGATGGGACCTTGTGGAGGGAGATTCACTCTGTGTCTGACCCCGGGAGCGCGTGATGGGCGGTGTAGAGGATAATCACTCTGTGTCTGACCCCGGGAGTGTTTGATTGGACCGTGTAGAGGAATAATCACTCTGTGCCTGACCCCGGGAGTGTTTGATGGGACGGTGTGGACGGAGATTCACTCTGTGTCTGACCCCGGGAGTGTTTGATGGGACCGAGTAGATCAATAATCACTCTGTGTCTGACCCCGGGAGTGTGTGATGGGACGGTGTGGATATAAATTCACACTGTGTCTGACCCAGGGAGTGTTTGATGGGACGGTGTGGAGGGAGATTCACTCTGTGTCTGACCCCGGGAGTGTGAGATGGGACCGAGTAGAGCAATAATCACTCTGTGTCTCACCCCGGGAGTGTTTGATGGTATCGATTAGAGGAATAATCTCTCTGTGTCTGACCCCGGGAGTGTGTGATTGGACGGTGTGGATTGACAATCACTCTGTGTCTGACACCGGGAGTGTTTGATGGGACCGTGTAGAGGAATAATCCCTCTGTGTCTGACACCGGGAGTGTGTGATGGTACCGTGTTGAGGAATAATCACACTGTGTCTGACCCAAGAAGAGTTTGATGTGACCGTGTAGAGGAATAATGACTCTGTCTCTGACCCCGGGAGTGTTTGCTGGGACCGTGTAGAGGAATAATCTCTCTGTGTCTGACCCCGGAAGTGTGTGATGGGACCGTGTAGAGGAATAATCACTCTGTGTCTGACCCCGGGAGACTGTGATGGGACGGTGTGGAAGGAGATTCACACTGTGTCTGACACCGGGAGTGTTTGATGGGACCGTGTAGAGGAATAATCCCTCTGTGTCTGACACCGGGAGTGTGTGATGGTACCGTGTTGAGGAATAATCACTCTGTGTCTGACCCAAGAATTGTTTGATGTGACCGTGTAGAGGAATAATGACTCTGTCTCTGACCCCGGGAGTGTTTGCTGGGACCGTGTAGAGGAATAATCTCTCTGTGTCTGACCCCGGGAGTGTGTGATGGGACCGTGTAGAGGAATAATCACTCTGTGTCTGACCCCGGGAGAGTGTGATGGGACGGCGTGGAGGGAGATTCACTCTGTGTCTGAACCCGGGAGTATTTGATGGGACGGTGGAGAGGAATAATCACTGTGTGTCTGACCCACGGAGTGTTGGATGGTACAGTGTAGAGGAATAATCGCTCTGTGTCTGACCCCCGGGAGTGTGTGATGGGACGGTGTGGACGGAGATTCACTCTGTGTCTGACCCCGGGAGTGTTCGATGGGACCGTGTAGATCAATAATCACACTGTGTCTGACCCAGGGAGTGTGTGATGGGACGGTGTGTAGGGAGATTCACTCTGTGTCTGACCCCTGGAGAGTGTGATGGGCGGTGTAGAGGAATAATCACTCTGTGGCTGACCCCGGGAGTGTTTGATTGGACCGTGTAGAGGAATAATCACTCTGTGCCTGACCCCAGGAGTGTTTGATGGGACCGTGTAGAGGAATAATCACCCTGTGTCTGACCCCGGCAGTGTGTGATGGGACGGTGTGGACGGAGATTCACTCTGTGTCTGACCCCGGGAGTGTTTGATGGGACCGTGTAGATATATAATCACTCTGTGTCTGACCCCGGGAGTGTGTGATGGGACGGTGTGTAGGGAGATTCACTCTGTGTCTGACCCCTGGTGAGTGTGATGGGCGGTGTAGAGGAATAATCACTCTGTGGCTGACCCAGGGAGTGTTTGATTGGACCGTGTAGAGGAATAATCACTCTGTGCCTGACCCCGGGAGTGTTTGATGGGACGGTGTGGACGGAGATTCACTCTGTGTCTGACCCCGGGAGTGTTTGATGGGACCGAGTAGATCAATAATCACTCTGTGTCTGACCCCGGGAGTGTGTGATGGGACGGTGTGGATATAAATTCACACTGTGTCTGACCCAGGGAGTGTTTGATGGGACGGTGTGGAGGGAGATTCACTCTGTGTCTGACCCAGGGAGTGTGTGATCTGCGGTGTAGAGGAACATTCACTCTGTGTCTGACCCCGGGAGTGTGAGATGGGACCGAGTAGAGCAATAATCACTCTGTGTCTCACCCCGGGAGTGTTTGATGGTATCGATTAGAGGAATAATCTCTCTGTGTCTGACCCCGGGAGTGTGTGATTGGACGGTGTGGATTGACAATCACTCTGTGTCTGACGCCGGGACTGTTTGATGGGACCTTGTAGTGGAATAATCACTCTGTGTCTTACCCCGGGAGTGTTTGATGGGAACGTGTAGAGGAATATTCACTCTGTGTCTGACCCCGGGAGTGTGTGATGGGACGGTGTTGAAGGAGATTCACACTGTGTCTAACCTCAGCAGTGTTTGATGGGACCGTGTTGAGGAATAATCCCTCTGTGTATGACCCAGGGAGAGTGTGATGGGACCTTGTGGAGGGAGATTCACTCTGTGTCTGACCCCGGGAGCGCGTGATGGGCGGTGTAGAGGATAATCACTCTGTGTCTGACCCCGGGAGTGTTTGATTGGACCGTGTAGAGGAATAATCACTCTGTGCCTGACCCCGGGAGTGTTTGATGGGACGGTGTGGACGGAGATTCACTCTGTGTCTGACCCCGGGAGTGTTTGATGGGACCGAGTAGATCAATAATCACTCTGTGTCTGACCCCGGGAGTGTGTGATGGGACGGTGTGGATATAAATTCACACTGTGTCTGACCCAGGGAGTGTTTGATGGGACGGTGTGGAGGGAGATTCACTCTGTGTCTGACCCCGGGAGTGTGAGATGGGACCGAGTAGAGCAATAATCACTCTGTGTCTCACCCCGGGAGTGTTTGATGGTATCGATTAGAGGAATAATCTCTCTGTGTCTGACCCCGGGAGTGTGTGATTGGACGGTGTGGATTGACAATCACTCTGTGTCTGACACCGGGAGTGTTTGATGGGACCGTGTAGAGGAATAATCCCTCTGTGTCTGACACCGGGAGTGTGTGATGGTACCGTGTTGAGGAATAATCACACTGTGTCTGACCCAAGAAGAGTTTGATGTGACCGTGTAGAGGAATAATGACTCTGTCTCTGACCCCGGGAGTGTTTGCTGGGACCGTGTAGAGGAATAATCTCTCTGTGTCTGACCCCGGAAGTGTGTGATGGGACCGTGTAGAGGAATAATCACTCTGTGTCTGACCCCGGGAGACTGTGATGGGACGGTGTGGAAGGAGATTCACACTGTGTCTGACACCGGGAGTGTTTGATGGGACCGTGTAGAGGAATAATCCCTCTGTGTCTGACACCGGGAGTGTGTGATGGTACCGTGTTGAGGAATAATCACTCTGTGTCTGACCCAAGAATTGTTTGATGTGACCGTGTAGAGGAATAATGACTCTGTCTCTGACCCCGGGAGTGTTTGCTGGGACCGTGTAGAGGAATAATCTCTCTGTGTCTGACCCCGGGAGTGTGTGATGGGACCGTGTAGAGGAATAATCACTCTGTGTCTGACCCCGGGAGAGTGTGATGGGACGGCGTGGAGGGAGATTCACTCTGTGTCTGAACCCGGGAGTATTTGATGGGACGGTGGAGAGGAATAATCACTGTGTGTCTGACCCACGGAGTGTTGGATGGTACAGTGTAGAGGAATAATCGCTCTGTGTCTGACCCCCGGGAGTGTGTGATGGGACGGTGTGGACGGAGATTCACTCTGTGTCTGACCCCGGGAGTGTTCGATGGGACCGTGTAGATCAATAATCACACTGTGTCTGACCCAGGGAGTGTGTGATGGGACGGTGTGTAGGGAGATTCACTCTGTGTCTGACCCCTGGAGAGTGTGATGGGCGGTGTAGAGGAATAATCACTCTGTGGCTGACCCCGGGAGTGTTTGATTGGACCGTGTAGAGGAATAATCACTCTGTGCCTGACCCCAGGAGTGTTTGATGGGACCGTGTAGAGGAATAATCACCCTGTGTCTGACCCCGGCAGTGTGTGATGGGACGGTGTGGACGGAGATTCACTCTGTGTCTGACCCCGGGAGTGTTTGATGGGACCGTGTAGATATATAATCACTCTGTGTCTGACCCCGGGAGTGTGTGATGGGACGGTGTGTAGGGAGATTCACTCTGTGTCTGACCCCTGGTGAGTGTGATGGGCGGTGTAGAGGAATAATCACTCTGTGGCTGACCCCGGGAGTGTTTGATTGGACCGTGTAGAGGAATAATCACTCTGTGCCTGACCCCGGGAGTGTTTGATGGGACGGTGTGGACGGAGATTCACTCTGTGTCTGACCCCGGGAGTGTTTGATGGGACCGTGTAGATATATAATCACTCTGTGTCTGACCCCGGGAGTGTGTGATGGGACGGTGTGTAGGGAGATTCACTCTGTGTCTGACCCCTGGTGAGTGTGATGGGCGGTGTAGAGGAATAATCACTCTGTGGCTGACCCCGGGAGTGTTTGATTGGACCGTGTAGAGGAATAATCACTCTGTGCCTGACCCCGGGAGTGTTTGATGGGACGGTGTGGACGGAGATTCACTCTGTGTCTGACCCCGGGAGTGTTTGATGGGACCGAGTAGATCAATAATCACTCTGTGTCTGACCCCGGGAGTGTGTGATGGGACGGTGTGGATATAAATTCACACTGTGTCTGACCCAGGGAGTGTTTGATGGGACGGTGTGGAGGGAGATTCACTCTGTGTCTGACCCAGGGAGTGTGTGATCTGCGGTGTAGAGGAACATTCACTCTGTGTCTGACCCCGGGAGTGTGAGATGGGACCGAGTAGAGGAATAATCACTCTGTGTCTCACCCCGGGAGTGTTTGATGGTATCGATTAGAGGAATAATCTCTCTGTGTCTGACCCCGGGAGTGTGTGATTGGACGGTGTGGATTGACAATCACTCTGTGTCTGACGCCGGGACTGTTTGATGGGACCTTGTAGTGGAATAATCACTCTGTGTCTTACCCCGGGAGTGTTTGATGGGAACGTGTAGAGGAATATTCACTCTGTGTCTGACCCCGGGAGTGTGTGATGGGACGGTGTTGAAGGAGATTCACACTGTGTCTAACCTCAGCAGTGTTTGATGGGACCGTGTTGAGGAATAATCCCTCTGTGTATGACCCAGGGAGAGTGTGATGGGACCTTGTGGAGGGAGATTCACTCTGTGTCTGACCCCGGGAGCGCGTGATGGGCGGTGTAGAGGATAATCACTCTGTGTCTGACCCCGGGAGTGTTTGATTGGACCGTGTAGAGGAATAATCACTCTGTGCCTGACCCCGGGAGTGTTTGATGGGACGGTGTGGACGGAGATTCACTCTGTGTCTGACCCCGGGAGTGTTTGATGGGACCGAGTAGATCAATAATCACTCTGTGTCTGACCCCGGGAGTGTGTGATGGGACGGTGTGGATATAAATTCACACTGTGTCTGACCCAGGGAGTGTTTGATGGGACGGTGTGGAGGGAGATTCACTCTGTGTCTGACCCCGGGAGTGTGAGATGGGACCGAGTAGAGCAATAATCACTCTGTGTCTCACCCCGGGAGTGTTTGATGGTATCGATTAGAGGAATAATCTCTCTGTGTCTGACCCCGGGAGTGTGTGATTGGACGGTGTGGATTGACAATCACTCTGTGTCTGACACCGGGAGTGTTTGATGGGACCGTGTAGAGGAATAATCCCTCTGTGTCTGACACCGGGAGTGTGTGATGGTACCGTGTTGAGGAATAATCACACTGTGTCTGACCCAAGAAGAGTTTGATGTGACCGTGTAGAGGAATAATGACTCTGTCTCTGACCCCGGGAGTGTTTGCTGGGACCGTGTAGAGGAATAATCTCTCTGTGTCTGACCCCGGAAGTGTGTGATGGGACCGTGTAGAGGAATAATCACTCTGTGTCTGACCCCGGGAGACTGTGATGGGACGGTGTGGAAGGAGATTCACACTGTGTCTGACACCGGGAGTGTTTGATGGGACCGTGTAGAGGAATAATCCCTCTGTGTCTGACACCGGGAGTGTGTGATGGTACCGTGTTGAGGAATAATCACTCTGTGTCTGACCCAAGAATTGTTTGATGTGACCGTGTAGAGGAATAATGACTCTGTCTCTGACCCCGGGAGTGTTTGCTGGGACCGTGTAGAGGAATAATCTCTCTGTGTCTGACCCCGGAAGTGTGTGATGGGACCGTGTAGAGGAATAATCACTCTGTGTCTGACCCCGGGAGACTGTGATGGGACGGTGTGGAAGGAGATTCACACTGTGTCTGACACCGGGAGTGTTTGATGGGACCGTGTAGAGGAATAATCCCTCTGTGTCTGACACCGGGAGTGTGTGATGGTACCGTGTTGAGGAATAATCACTCTGTGTCTGACCCAAGAATTGTTTGATGTGACCGTGTAGAGGAATAATGACTCTGTCTCTGACCCCGGGAGTGTTTGCTGGGACCGGGTAGAGGAATAATCTCTCTGTGTCTGACCCCGGGAGTGTGTGATGGGACCGTGTAGAGGAATAATCACTCTGTGTCTGACCCCGGGAGAGTGTGATGGGACGGCGTGGAGGGAGATTCACTCTGTGTCTGAACCCGGGAGTATTTGATGGGACGGTGGAGAGGAATAATCACTGTGTGTCTGACCCACGGAGTGTTGGATGGTACAGTGTAGAGGAATAATCGCTCTGTGTCTGACCCCCGGGAGTGTGTGATGGGACGGTGTGGACGGAGATTCACTCTGTGTCTGACCCCGGGAGTGTTCGATGGGACCGTGTAGATCAATAATCACACTGTGTCTGACCCAGGGAGTGTGTGATGGGACGGTGTGTAGGGAGATTCACTCTGTGTCTGACCCCTGGAGAGTGTGATGGGCGGTGTAGAGGAATAATCACTCTGTGGCTGACCCCGGGAGTGTTTGATTGGACCGTGTAGAGGAATAATCACTCTGTGCCTGACCCCAGGAGTGTTTGATGGGACCGTGTAGAGGAATAATCACCCTGTGTCTGACCCCGGCAGTGTGTGATGGGACGGTGTGGACGGAGATTCACTCTGTGTCTGACCCCGGGAGTGTTTGATGGGACCGTGTAGATATATAATCACTCTGTGTCTGACCCCGGGAGTGTGTGATGGGACGGTGTGTAGGGAGATTCACTCTGTGTCTGACCCCTGGTGAGTGTGATGGGCGGTGTAGAGGAATAATCACTCTGTGGCTGACCCAGGGAGTGTTTGATTGGACCGTGTAGAGGAATAATCACTCTGTGCCTGACCCCGGGAGTGTTTGATGGGACGGTGTGGACGGAGATTCACTCTGTGTCTGACCCCGGGAGTGTTTGATGGGACCGAGTAGATCAATAATCACTCTGTGTCTGACCCCGGGAGTGTGTGATGGGACGGTGTGGATATAAATTCACACTGTGTCTGACCCAGGGAGTGTTTGATGGGACGGTGTGGAGGGAGATTCACTCTGTGTCTGACCCAGGGAGTGTGTGATCTGCGGTGTAGAGGAACATTCACTCTGTGTCTGACCCCGGGAGTGTGAGATGGGACCGAGTAGAGCAATAATCACTCTGTGTCTCACCCCGGGAGTGTTTGATGGTATCGATTAGAGGAATAATCTCTCTGTGTCTGACCCCGGGAGTGTGTGATTGGACGGTGTGGATTGACAATCACTCTGTGTCTGACGCCGGGACTGTTTGATGGGACCTTGTAGTGGAATAATCACTCTGTGTCTTACCCCGGGAGTGTTTGATGGGAACGTGTAGAGGAATATTCACTCTGTGTCTGACCCCGGGAGTGTGTGATGGGACGGTGTTGAAGGAGATTCACACTGTGTCTAACCTCAGCAGTGTTTGATGGGACCGTGTTGAGGAATAATCCCTCTGTGTATGACCCAGGGAGAGTGTGATGGGACCTTGTGGAGGGAGATTCACTCTGTGTCTGACCCCGGGAGCGCGTGATGGGCGGTGTAGAGGATAATCACTCTGTGTCTGACCCCGGGAGTGTTTGATTGGACAGTGTAGAGGAATAATCACTCTGTGCCTGACCCCGGGAGTGTTTGATGGGACGGTGTGGACGGAGATTCACTCTGTGTCTGACCCCGGGAGTGTTTGATGGGACCGAGTAGATCAATAATCACTCTGTGTCTGACCCCGGGAGTGTGTGATGGGACGGTGTGGATATAAATTCACACTGTGTCTGACCCAGGGAGTGTTTGATGGGACGGTGTGGAGGGAGATTCACTCTGTGTCTGACCCCGGGAGTGTGAGATGGGACCGAGTAGAGCAATAATCACTCTGTGTCTCACCCCGGGAGTGTTTGATGGTATCGATTAGAGGAATAATCTCTCTGTGTCTGACCCCGGGAGTGTGTGATTGGACGGTGTGGATTGACAATCACTCTGTGTCTGACACCGGGAGTGTTTGATGGGACCGTGTAGAGGAATAATCCCTCTGTGTCTGACACCGGGAGTGTGTGATGGTACCGTGTTGAGGAATAATCACACTGTGTCTGACCCAAGAAGAGTTTGATGTGACCGTGTAGAGGAATAATGACTCTGTCTCTGACCCCGGGAGTGTTTGCTGGGACCGTGTAGAGGAATAATCTCTCTGTGTCTGACCCCGGAAGTGTGTGATGGGACCGTGTAGAGGAATAATCACTCTGTGTCTGACCCCGGGAGACTGTGATGGGACGGTGTGGAAGGAGATTCACACTGTGTCTGACACTGGGAGTGTTTGATGGGACCGTGTAGAGGAATAATCCCTCTGTGTCTGACACCGGGAGTGTGTGATGGTACCGTGTTGAGGAATAATCACTCTGTGTCTGACCCAAGAA
>NW_026779886.1:5000-60000 GCF_030144855.1 Hypanus sabinus
TCTATATGTGTCCTCTGATCCTAGACTCCCCCACTATAGGAAACACCCTCTCCACATCCACTCTATGTGTGTCCACTGGTCCTAGACTCCTCCACTATAGGAAACGTCCTCTCCACATCCACTCTATCTGTGTCCTCTGGTCCTAGACTCCCCCACTACAGGAAACATCCTCTCCACATCCACTCTATCTGTGTCCTCTGGTCCTAGGCTCCCCCACGATACGAAATCCTCTCCACATCCACTCTATCTGTGTCCTCTGGTCCAAGACTCTCCCACTACAGGAAACATCCTCTCCACATCCACTCTATCTGTGTCCTCTGGTCCTAGACTCTCCCACTCAGGAAACGTCCTCTCCACATCCACTCTATCTGTGTCCTCTGGTCCTAGACTCCCCCCCCACTACAGGAAACATCCTCTGCACATCCACTCTATCTGTGCCCTCTCGTCCTAGACTCCCCCCCCCACTACAGGAAACATCCTCTCCACATCCACTCTATCTGTGCCCTCTGGTCCCAGACTCCCCCACTACAGGAAACATCCTCTCCACATCCACTCTCTCTGTGTCCTCTGGTCCTAGACTCCCCACGATAGGAAACATCCTCTCCACATCCAATCTATCTGTGTCCTCTGGTCCAAGACTCCCCCACTACAGGAAACATCCTCTCCACATCCATTCTATCTGTGTCCTCTGGTCCTAGACTCCCCCACTATAGGAAACATCATCTCCACTTCCACTCTCTATGTGTCCTCTGGTCCTAGACTCCCCCACTACAGGAAACATCCTCTCCACATCCACTCTATCTGTGTCCTCTGGTCCTAGACTCCCCGACTCCAGGAAACATCCTCTCCATATCCACTCTATCTGTGTCCTCTGGTCCTAGACTCCCCCACTACAGGAAACATCCTCTCCACATCCACTCTATCTGTGTCCTCTGGTCCTAGACTCCCCGACTCCAGGAAACATCCTCTCCACATCCACTCTATCTGTGTCCTCTGGTCCTAGACTCCCCCACTATAGGAAACATCCTCTCCACATCCACTCTATCTGTGACCTCTGGCCCTAGACTCCCCCACTATAGGAAACATCCTCTCCACATCCACTCTATCTGTGTCCTCTGGTCCTAGACTCCCCCACTATAGGAAACATCCTCTCCACTTCCACTCTCTATGTGTCCTCTGGTCCTAGACTCCCCCACTACAGGAAACATCCTCTCCACACCCACTCTATCGGTGTCCTCTGGTCCTAGACACCCCCACTACAGGAAACATCCTCTCCACATCCACTCTATCTGTGACCTCTGGTCCTAGACTCCCCCACTATAGAAAACATCCTCTCCACATCCACTCTATCTGTGTCCTCTACTCCAAGACTCCCCCACGATAGGAAACATCATCTCCACATCCACTCTATCTGTGTCCTCTACTCCTAGACTCCCCCACGATAGGAAACATCATCTCTACATTCACTCTATCTGTGTCCTCTGGTCCTAGACTCCCCCACTACAAGACACATCCTCTCAACATCCACTCTATCTGTGTCCTCTGGTCCTAGACTCCCCCACTACAGGAAACATCCTCTCCACATCCACTCTATCTGTGTCCTCTGGTCCTAGACTCCCCCACTACAGGAAACATCCTCTCCACATCCACTCTATCTGTGCCCTCTGGTCCTAGTCTCCCCCACTATAGGAAACATCCTCTCCACATCCACTCTATATATGTCCTCTGGTCCTAGACTCCCCCACTATAGGAAACATCCTCTCTACATCAACTCTATCTGTGTCCTCTGGTCCTAGTCTCCCCCACTATAGGAAACATCCTCTCCACATCCACTCTATATCTGTCCTCTGGTCCTAGACTCCCCCACTACAGGAAACAACCTCTCCACATCCACTCTATCTGTGTCCTCTGGTCCTAGACTCCCCCACTACAGGAAACAACCTCTCCACATCCACTCTATCTGTGTCCTCTGGTCCTAGACTCCCCCACTACAGGAAACATCCTCTCCACGTCCACACTATCTGTGTCCTCTGGTCCGAGTCTCCCCCACTATGGGAAACATCATCTCCACATCCACTCTATCTGTGTCCTCTGATCCTAGACTCTCCCACTATAGGAAACATCCTCTCCACATCCACTCTATCTGTGTCCTCTGGTCCTAGACTCCCCCACTACAGGAAACAACCTCTCCACATCCACTCTATCTGTGTCCTCTGGTCCTAGACTCCCCACTACAGGAAACATCCTCTCCACATCCACACTATCTGTGTCCTCTGGTCCGAGTCTCCCCCACTATGGGAAACATCATCTCCACATCCACTCTATCTGTGTCCTCTGACCTCGGACCCCAACAAGGCAGGTTTGGTATTGTCATTTAAAGTAAAGTTGGATACGTACATGGACAGGAAAGGAATGGAGGGTTATGGGCTGAGTGCGGGTCGGTGGGACGAGATGAGAGTAAGCGTTTGGCACGGACTAGAAGGGCCGAGATGGCCTGTTTCCGTGTGTAATTGTGATATGGTTATATGGGCCAGTGGGACTAGGTGAGAGTCAGCGTTCGGCACGGATTAGAAGGGCCGAGATGGCCTGTTTCGGTGTGTAATTGTGATATGGTTATATGGGCCAGTGGGACTAGGTGAGAGTCAGCGTTCAGCACGGACTAGAAGGGCCGAGATGGCCTGTTTCGGTGTGTAATTGTGATATGGTTATATGGGCCAGTGGGACTAGGTGAGAGTCAGCGTTCGGCCCGGACTAGAAGGGACGAGATGGCCTGATTCCGTGCTGTAATTGTGATATGGTTATATGGGCCAGTGGGACTAGGTGAGAGACAGCGTTCGGCCCGGACTAGAAGGGCCGAGATGGCCTGTTTCGGTGTGTAATTGTGATATGGTTATATGGGCCAGTGGGACTAGGTGAGAGTCAGCGTTCGGCCCGGACTAGAAGGGACGAGATGGCCTGATTCCGTGCTGTAATTGTGATATGGTTATATGGGCCAGTGGGTCCAGGTGAGTGTCAGCGTTCAGCACGGACTAGAAGGGCTGAGATGGCCTGTTTCCGTGTGTAATTGGGATATGGTTATATGGGCCAGTGGGACTAGGTGAGAGTCAGCGTTCGGCACGGACTAGAAGGGCCGAGATGGCCTGTTTCCGTGTGTAATTGTGATATGGTTATATGGGCCAGTGGGACAAGGTGAGAGTAAGCGTTCGGCACGGACTAGAAGGGCCGAGATGGCCTGTTTCCGTGTGTAATTGTGATATCGTTATATGGGCCAGTGGGACTCGGTGAGAGAAAGTGTTCGGCATGGACTAGAAGGGCTGAGATGGCCTGTTTCCGTGCTGTAATTGTGTTATGGTTATACTGTTCCGAGTACAGGTACAAAGACAAATGAAATGCTGTTGGTATCTAAGCAGAAATGCAAAGAATATTGTGATTTACAAATCATTAACGACCAGGATGTGGGGGTGGAAGGGTGGGTTGGCAAGTTTGCAGACGACAAAAAGGTTGTTGGTGTTGTGGAGAGTGTAGAGGATTGTCAGAGATTGCAGAGAGACATTGATAGGATGCAGAAGTGGGCTGAGAAGTGGCAGATGGAGTTCAACCCAGAGAAGTGTGAGGTGGTACACTTTGGAAGGACAAACTCCAAGGCAGAGTACAAAGTAAATGGCAGGATACTGGGTAGTGTGGAGGAGCAGAGGGATCTGGAGGCACATGTCTACAGATCCCTGAAAGTTGCCTCACAGGTAGATAGGGTAGTTACGAAAGCTTATGGGGTGTCAGCTTTCACAAGTCGAGGGACAGAGTTTAAGAGTCACGGGGTTATGATACAGCTCTATAAAACTCTGGTTGGGCCACACTTGGAGTACTGTGTCCAGTTCTGGTCGCCTCACTATAGGAAGGATGTGGAAGCACTGGAAAGGGAACAGAGGAGATTTACCAGGATGCTGCCTGGTTTAGAGAGTGTGCATGATGATCAGAGATGAAGGGAGCTAGGGCTTTACTCTCTGGAGAGAAGGAGGATGAGAGGTGACATGGTAGAGGTGTACAAGATATTAAGAGGAATAGACAGAGTGGACAGCCAGCGCCTCTTCCCCAGGGCACCACTGCTCAGTACAAGAGGACGTGGCTTTAAGGTGAGGGGAGGGAAGTTCAAGGGGGATATTAGAGGAAGGTTTTTCACTCAGAGAGTGGTTGGTGCGTGGAATGCACTGCCTGAGTCAGTGGTGGAGGCAGATACACTAGTGAAGTTTAAGAGACGACTAGACAGGTATACGGAGGAATTTAATGTGGGGAGTTATATGGTAGGCAGGGTTTGAGGGTTAGCACGACATTTGTGGGCCGAGGGGCCTGCACTGTGCTGTACTGTTATGTGTTCTAACCTGTGGTCCACCACCCAGCGACGGTTGGGGGGGGACTGTATGTGACGGGCATCAGGGCCCTTTAACCCCGGCAGGTTCTTAACTCAACCCACAGGGATCCAACATCTTCCCATCCTCTGTCACGTCTTCCTGATGCCTTGCGTTACCGGCAGAGCCACACCACCCCCTCTGCCTGCCTTCCCATCCCTCCGACGTAACGAGTACCCCGACCACGTCTATTCCAGCTGCTGTCGTCTGGGAAACGGGACCAACAGGCTCCGGGACACCTTCGTCCCCCAAACCATCAGACTGCTGAACCATCGCTGATTTGACTGTACTCCACAATACACTGACTGCTCTATGAATTTTACTCCACATAGGATAGACAGAGAGACACCGGTCAGTGTACAGATCTCCCCCTGAGAGAGAGGGACTGAGAGACACCGGTCAGTGTACAGATCTCCCCCTGAGAGAGAGGGACTGAGAGACACCGGTCAGTGTACAGATCTCCCCCTGAGAGAGAGGGACCGAGAGACACCGGTCAGTGTACAGATCTCCCCCTGAGAGAGAGGGACTGAGAGACACCGGTCAGTGTACAGATCTCCCCCTGAGAGAGAGGGACTGAGAGACACCGGTCAGTGTACAGATCTCCCCCTGAGAGAGAGGGACCGAGAGACACCGGTCAGTGTACAGATCTCCCCCTGAGAGAGAGGGACTGAGAGACACCTGTCAGTGTACAGATCTCCCCTGAGAGAGAGGGACCGAGAGACACCGGTCAGTGTACAGATCTCCCCCTGAGAGAGAGGGACTGAGAGACACCGGTCAGTGTACAGATCTCCCCCTGAGAGAGAGGGACCGAGAGACACCGGTCAGTGTACAGATCTCCCCCTGAGAGAGAGGGACTGAGAGACACCGGTCAGTGTACAGATCTCCCACTGAGAGAGAGGGACAGAGAGACACCGGTCAGTGTACAGATCTCCCTGAGAGAGAGGGACTGAGAGACACCAGTCAGTGTACAGATCTCCCCTGAGTGTGAGGGACTGAGAGACACCGGTCAGTGTACAGATCTCCCCCTGAGAGAGAGGGACTGAGAGACACCGGTCAGTGTACAGATCTCCCCTGAGAGAGAGGGACTGAGAGACACCGGTCAGTGTACAGATGTACCCCTGAGAGAGAGGGACCGAGAGACACCGGTCAGTGTACAGATCTCCCCCTGAGAGAGAGGGACTGAGAGACACCGGTCAGCGTACAGATCTCCCCCTGAGAGAGAGGGACTGAGAGACACCCGTCAGTGTACAGATCTCCCCCTGAGAGAGAGGGACAGAGAGACACCGGTCAGTGTACAGATCTCCCCCTGAGAGAGAGGGACTGAGAGACACCGGTCAGTGTACAGATCTCCCCTGAGAGAGAGGGACTGAGAGACACCGGTCAGTGTACAGATCTCCCCCTGAGAGAGAGGGATCGAGAGACACCGGTCAGTGTACAGATTACCCCCTGAGAGAGAGGGACTGAGAGACACCGGTCAGTGTACAGATCTCCCCTGAGAGAGAGGGACTGAGAGACACCGTTCAGTGTACAGATCTCCCCCTGAGAGAGAGGGACCGAGAGACACCGGTCAGTGTACAGATCTCCCCTGAGAGAGTGGGACTGAGAGACACCGGTCAGTGTACAGATCTCCCCTGAGAGAGAGGGACTGAGAGACACCGTTCAGTGTACAGATCTCCCCCTGAGAGAGAGGGACCGAGAGACACCGGTCAGTGTACAGATCTCCCCCGAGAGAGAGGGACCGAGCGACTCCGGTCAGTGTACAGATCTCCCCCTGAGAGAGAGGGACTGAGAGACACGGTCAGTGTACAGATCTCCCCCTGAGAGAGAGGGACTGAGAGACACCGGTCAGTGTACAGATCTCCCCCCTGAGAGAGAGGGACCGAGAGACACCGGTCAGTGTACAGATCTCCCCTGAGAGAGAGGGACTGAGAGACACGGTCAGTGTACAGATCTCCCCCTGAGAGAGAGGGACTGAGAGACACCGGTCAGTGTACAGATCTCCCCCTGAGAGAGAGGGACTGAGAGACACCGGTCAGTGTACAGATCTCCCTCTGAGAGAGAGGGACCGAGAGACACCGGTCAGGGTACAGATCTCCCCCTGAGAGAGAGGGACTGAGAGACACCGGTCAGTGTACAGATCTCCCCCTGAGAGAGAGGGACCGAGAGACACCGGTCCGTGTACAGATCTCCCCCTGAGAGAGAGGGACTGAGAGACACCGGTCAGTGTACAGATCTCCCCCTGAGAGAGAGGGACAGAGAGACACCGGTCAGTGTACAGATCTCCCCCTGAGAGAGAGGGACAGAGAGACACCGGTCAGTGTACAGATCTCCCCTGAGTGTGAGGGACTGAGAGACACTGGACAGTGTACAGATCTCCCCCTGAGAGAGAGGGACTGAGAGACACCGGTCTGTGTACAGATCTCCCCCTGAGAGAGAGGGACAGAGAGACACCGGTCAGGGTACAGATCTCCCCCTGAGAGAGAGGGACTGAGAGACACCGGTCAGTGTACAGATCTCCCCCCGAGAGAGAGGGACTGAGAGACACCGGTCAGTGTACGGATCTCCCCTGAGAGAGAGGGATTGAGAGACACCGGTCAGTGTACAGATCTCCCCTGAGAGAGAGGGACTGAGAGACACCGGTCAGTGTACAGATCTCCCCCCGAGAGAGAGGGACAGAGAGACACCGGTCAGTGTACAGATCTCCCCCTGAGAGAGAGTGACTGAGAGACACCGGTCAGTGTACAGATCTCCCCCTGAGAGAGAGGGAGAGAGAGACACCAGTCAGTGTACAGATCTCCCCCTGAGAGAGAGGGACCGAGAGGCACCGGTCAGTGTACAGATCTCCCCCTGAGAGAGAGGGACCGAGAGACACCGGTCAGTGTACAGATCTCCCCCTGAGAGAGAGGGCCCGAGAGACACCGGTCAGTGTACAGATCTCCCCCTGAGAGAGAGGGACCGAGAGACACCGGTCAGTGTACAGATCTCCCCCTGAGAGAGAGGGACCGAGAGACACCGGTCAGTGTACAGATCTCCCCCTGAGAGAGAGGGGCTGAGAGACACCGGTCAGTGTACAGATCTCCCCCTGAGAGAGAGGGACTGAGAGACACCGGTCAGTGTACAGATCTCCCCCTGAGAGAGAGGGACCGAGCGACTCCGGTCAGTGTACAGATCTCCCCCTGAGAGAGAGGGACCGAGAGACACCGGTCAGTGTACAGATCTCCCCCTGAGAGAGAGGGACTGAGAGACACCGGTCAGTGTACAGATCTCCCCCTGAGAGAGAGGGACCGAGAGACACCGGTCAGTGTACAGATCTCCCCCTGAGAGAGAGGGACTGAGAGACACCCGTCAGTGTACAGATCTCCCCCTGAGAGAGAGGGACAGAGAGACACCGGTCACTGTACAGATCTCCCCCTGAGAGAGAGGGACTGAGAGACACCGGTCAGTGTACAGATCTCCCCTGAGAGAGAGGGACTGAGAGACACCGGTCAGTGTACAGATCTCCCCCTGAGAGAGAGGGATCGAGAGACACCGGTCAGTGTACAGATTACCCCCTGAGAGAGAGGGACTGAGAGACACCGGTCAGTGTACAGATCTCCCCTGAGAGAGAGGGACTGAGAGACACCGTTCAGTGTACAGATCTCCCCCTGAGAGAGAGGGACCGAGAGACACCGGTCAGTGTACAGATCTCCCCTGAGAGAGTGGGACTGAGAGAGACCGGTCAGTGTACAGATCTCCCCTGAGAGAGAGGGACTGAGAGACACCGTTCAGTGTACAGATCTCCCCCTGAGAGAGAGGGACCGAGAGACACCGGTCAGTGTACAGATCTCCCCCGAGAGAGAGGGACCGAGCGACTCCGGTCAGTGTACAGATCTCCCCCTGAGAGAGAGGGACTGAGAGACACGGTCAGTGTACAGATCTCCCCCTGAGAGAGAGGGACTGAGAGACACCGGTCAGTGTACAGATCTCCCCCCTGAGAGAGAGGGACCGAGAGACACCGGTCAGTGTACAGATCTCCCCTGAGAGAGAGGGACTGAGAGACACGGTCAGTGTACAGATCTCCCCCTGAGAGAGAGGGACTGAGAGACACCGGTCAGTGTACAGATCTCCCCCTGAGAGAGAGGGACTGAGAGACACCGGTCAGTGTACAGATCTCCCTCTGAGAGAGAGGGACCGAGAGACACCGGTCAGGGTACAGATCTCCCCCTGAGAGAGAGGGACTGAGAGACACCGGTCAGTGTACAGATCTCCCCCTGAGAGAGAGGGACCGAGAGACACCGGTCCGTGTACAGATCTCCCCCTGAGAGAGAGGGACTGAGAGACACCGGTCAGTGTACAGATCTCCCCCTGAGAGAGAGGGACAGAGAGACACCGGTCAGTGTACAGATCTCCCCCTGAGAGAGAGGGACAGAGAGACACCGGTCAGTGTACAGATCTCCCCTGAGTGTGAGGGACTGAGAGACACTGGACAGTGTACAGATCTCCCCCTGAGAGAGAGGGACTGAGAGACACCGGTCTGTGTACAGATCTCCCCCTGAGAGAGAGGGACAGAGAGACACCGGTCAGGGTACAGATCTCCCCCTGAGAGAGAGGGACTGAGAGACACCGGTCAGTGTACAGATCTCCCCCCGAGAGAGAGGGACTGAGAGACACCGGTCAGTGTACGGATCTCCCCTGAGAGAGAGGGATTGAGAGACACCGGTCAGTGTACAGATCTCCCCTGAGAGAGAGGGACTGAGAGACACCGGTCAGTGTACAGATGTCCCACTGAGAGAGAGGGACTGAGAGACACCGGTCAGTGTACAGATCTCCCCCTGAGAGAGAGGGACTGAGAGACACCAGTCAGTGTACAGATCTCCCCCTGAGAGAGAGGGACAGAGAGACACCGGTCAGTGTACAGATCTCCCCCTGAGAGAGAGTGACTGAGAGACACCGGTCAGTGTACAGATCTCCCCCTGAGAGAGAGGGAGAGAGAGACACCAGTCAGTGTACAGATCTCCCCCTGAGAGAGAGGGACCGAGAGGCACCGGTCAGTGTACAGATCTCCCCCTGAGAGAGAGGGACCGAGAGACACCGGTCAGTGTACAGATCTCCCCCTGAGAGAGAGGGCCCGAGAGACACCGGTCAGTGTACAGATCTCCCCCTGAGAGAGAGGGACCGAGAGACACCGGTCAGTGTACAGATCTCCCCCTGAGAGAGAGGGACCGAGAGACACCGGTCAGTGTACAGATCTCCCCCTGAGAGAGAGGGGCTGAGAGACACCGGTCAGTGTACAGATCTCCCCCTGAGAGAGAGGGACTGAGAGACACCGGTCAGTGTACAGATCTCCCCCTGAGAGAGAGGGACTGAGAGACACCGGTCAGTGTACAGATCTCCCCTGAGAGAGAGGGACTGAGAGACACCGGTCAGTGTACAGATCTCCCCCTGAGAGAGAGGGATCGAGAGACACCGGTCAGTGTACAGATTACCCCCTGAGAGAGAGGGACTGAGAGACACCGGTCAGTGTACAGATCTCCCCCTGAGAGAGAGGGACTGAGAGACACCGGTCAGTGTACAGATCTCCCCCCTGAGAGAGAGGGACCGAGAGACACCGGTCAGTGTACAGATCTCCCCTGAGAGAGAGGGACTGAGAGACACGGTCAGTGTACAGATCTCCCCCTGAGAGAGAGGGACTGAGAGACACCGGTCAGTGTACAGATCTCCCCCTGAGAGAGAGGGACTGAGAGACACCGGTCAGTGTACAGATCTCCCTCTGAGAGAGAGGGACCGAGAGACACCGGTCAGGGTACAGATCTCCCCCTGAGAGAGAGGGACTGAGAGACACCGGTCAGTGTACAGATCTCCCCCTGAGAGAGAGGGACCGAGAGACACCGGTCCGTGTACAGATCTCCCCCTGAGAGAGAGGGACTGAGAGACACCGGTCAGTGTACAGATCTCCCCCTGAGAGAGAGGGACAGAGAGACACCGGTCAGTGTACAGATCTCCCCCTGAGAGAGAGGGACAGAGAGACACCGGTCAGTGTACAGATCTCCCCTGAGTGTGAGGGACTGAGAGACACTGGACAGTGTACAGATCTCCCCCTGAGAGAGAGGGACTGAGAGACACCGGTCTGTGTACAGATCTCCCCCTGAGAGAGAGGGACAGAGAGACACCGGTCAGGGTACAGATCTCCCCCTGAGAGAGAGGGACTGAGAGACACCGGTCAGTGTACAGATCTCCCCCCGAGAGAGAGGGACTGAGAGACACCGGTCAGTGTACGGATCTCCCCTGAGAGAGAGGGATTGAGAGACACCGGTCAGTGTACAGATCTCCCCTGAGAGAGAGGGACTGAGAGACACCGGTCAGTGTACAGATGTCCCACTGAGAGAGAGGGACTGAGAGACACCGGTCAGTGTACAGATCTCCCCCTGAGAGAGAGGGACTGAGAGACACCAGTCAGTGTACAGATCTCCCCCTGAGAGAGAGGGACAGAGAGACACCGGTCAGTGTACAGATCTCCCCCTGAGAGAGAGTGACTGAGAGACACCGGTCAGTGTACAGATCTCCCCCTGAGAGAGAGGGAGAGAGAGACACCAGTCAGTGTACAGATCTCCCCCTGAGAGAGAGGGACCGAGAGGCACCGGTCAGTGTACAGATCTCCCCCTGAGAGAGAGGGACCGAGAGACACCGGTCAGTGTACAGATCTCCCCCTGAGAGAGAGGGCCCGAGAGACACCGGTCAGTGTACAGATCTCCCCCTGAGAGAGAGGGACCGAGAGACACCGGTCAGTGTACAGATCTCCCCCTGAGAGAGAGGGACCGAGAGACACCGGTCAGTGTACAGATCTCCCCCTGAGAGAGAGGGGCTGAGAGACACCGGTCAGTGTACAGATCTCCCCCTGAGAGAGAGGGACTGAGAGACACCGGTCAGTGTACAGATCTCCCCCTGAGAGAGAGGGACCGAGCGACTCCGGTCAGTGTACAGATCTCCCCCTGAGAGAGAGGGACCGAGAGACACCGGTCAGTGTACAGATCTCCCCCTGAGAGAGAGGGACTGAGAGACACCGGTCAGTGTACAGATCTCCCCCTGAGAGAGAGGGACCGAGAGACACCGGTCAGTGTACAGATCTCCCCCTGAGAGAGAGGGACTGAGAGACACCGGTCAGTGTACAGATCTCCCCCTGAGTGAGAGGGACCGAGAGACACCGGTCAGTGTACAGATCTCCCCCTGAGAGAGGGGGACTGAGAGACACCGGTCAGTGTACAGATCTCCCCCTGAGAGAGAGGGACTGAGAGACACGGGTCAGTGTACAGATCTCCCCCTGAGAGAGAGGGACTGAGAGACACCGGTCAGTGTACAGATCTCCCCCTGAGAGAGAGGGACCGAGAGACACCGGTCAGTGTACAGATCTCCCCCCGAGAGGGACTGAGAGACACCGGTCAGTGTACAGATCTCCCCCTGAGAGAGAGGGACAGAGAGACACCGGTCAGCGTACAGATCTTCTCCTGAGAGAGAGGGACTGAGAGACACCGGTCAGCGTACAGATCTCCCCCTGAGAGAGAGGGACAGAGAGACACCGGTCAGTGTACAGATCTCCCCCTGAGAGAGAGGGACTGTGAGACACTGGTCAGTGTACAGATCTCCCCTGAGAGAGAGGGACTGAGAGACACGGTCAGTGTACAGATCTCCCCCTGAGAGAGAGGGACTGAGAGACACCGGTCAGTGTACAGATCTCCCCCTGAGAGAGAGGGACTGAGAGACACCGGTCAGTGTACAGATCTCCCCCTGAGAGAGAGGGACTGAGAGACACGGGTCAGTGTACAGATCTCCCCCCGAGAGGGACTGAGAGACACCGGTCAGTGTACAGATCTCCCTCTGAGAGAGAGGGACCGAGAGACACCGGTCAGGGTACAGATCTCCCCCTGAGAGAGAGGGACTGAGAGACACCGGTCAGTGTACAGATCTCCCCCTGAGAGAGAGGGACAGAGAGACACCGGTCAGTGTACAGATCTCCCCTGAGAGAGAGGGACTGAGAGACACCGGTCAGTGTACAGATCTCCCCCTGAGAGAGAGGGACCGAGAGACACCGGTCAGTGTACAGATCTCCGCCTGAGAGAGAGGGACCGAGAGACACCGGTCCGTGTACAGATCTCCCCCTGAGAGAGAGGGACTGAGAGACACCGGTCAGTGTACAGATCTCCCCCTGAGAGAGAGGGACAGAGAGACACCGGTCAGTGTACAGATCTCCCCCTGAGAGAGAGGGACAGAGAGACACCGGTCAGTGTACAGATCTCCCCTGAGTGTGAGGGACTGAGAGACACTGGACAGTGTACAGATCTCCCCCTGAGAGAGAGGGACTGAGAGACACCGGTCTGTGTACAGATCTCCCCCTGAGAGAGAGGGACAGAGAGACACCGGTCAGGGTACAGATCTCCCCCTGAGAGAGAGGGACTGAGAGACACCGGTCAGTGTACAGATCTCCCCCCGAGAGAGAGGGACTGAGAGACACCGGTCAGTGTACGGATCTCCCCTGAGAGAGAGGGATTGAGAGACACCGGTCAGTGTACAGATCTCCCCTGAGAGAGAGGGACTGAGAGACACCGGTCAGTGTACAGATCTCCCACTGAGAGAGAGGGACTGAGAGACACCGGTCAGTGTACAGATCTCCCCCTGAGAGAGAGGGACTGAGAGACACCAGTCAGTGTACAGATCTCCCCCTGAGAGAGAGGGACAGAGAGACACCGGTCAGTGTACAGATCTCCCCCTGAGAGAGAGTGACTGAGAGACACCGGTCAGTGTACAGATCTCCCCCTGAGAGAGAGGGACCGAGAGGCACCGGTCAGTGTACAGATCTCCCCCTGAGAGAGAGGGACCGAGAGACACCGGTCAGTGTACAGATCTCCCCCTGAGAGAGAGGGCCCGAGAGACACCGGTCAGTGTACAGATCTCCCCCTGAGAGAGAGGGACCGAGAGACACCGGTCAGTGTACAGATCTCCCCCTGAGAGAGAGGGACCGAGAGACACCGGTCAGTGTACAGATCTCCCCCTGAGAGAGAGGGGCTGAGAGACACCGGTCAGTGTACAGATCTCCCCCTGAGAGAGAGGGACTGAGAGACACCGGTCAGTGTACAGATCTCCCCCTGAGAGAGAGGGACCGAGCGACTCCGGTCAGTGTACAGATCTCCCCCTGAGAGAGAGGGACCGAGAGACACCGGTCAGTGTACAGATCTCCCCCTGAGAGAGAGGGACTGAGAGACACCGGTCAGTGTACAGATCTCCCCCTGAGAGAGAGGGACCGAGAGACACCGGTCAGTGTACAGATCTCCCCCTGAGAGAGAGGGACTGAGAGACACCGGTCAGTGTACAGATCTCCCCCTGAGTGAGAGGGACCGAGAGACACCGGTCAGTGTACAGATCTCCCCCTGAGAGAGGGGGACTGAGAGACACCGGTCAGTGTACAGATCTCCCCCTGAGAGAGAGGGACTGAGAGACACGGGTCAGTGTACAGATCTCCCCCTGAGAGAGAGGGACTGAGAGACACCGGTCAGTGTACAGATCTCCCCCTGAGAGAGAGGGACCGAGAGACACCGGTCAGTGTACAGATCTCCCCCCGAGAGGGACTGAGAGACACCGGTCAGTGTACAGATCTCCCCCTGAGAGAGAGGGACAGAGAGACACCGGTCAGCGTACAGATCTTCTCCTGAGAGAGAGGGACTGAGAGACACCGGTCAGCGTACAGATCTCCCCCTGAGAGAGAGGGACAGAGAGACACCGGTCAGTGTACAGATCTCCCCCTGAGAGAGAGGGACTGTGAGACACTGGTCAGCGTACAGATCTCCCCCTGAGAGAGAGGGACTGAGAGACACCGGTCAGTGTACAGATCTCCCCCTGAGAGAGAGGGACTGAGAGACACCGGTCAGTGTACAGATCTCCCCCCGAGAGGGACTGAGAGACACCGGTCAGTGTACAGATCTCCCCTGAGAGAGAGGGACTGAGAGACACTGGTCAGTGTACAGATCTCCCCCTGAGAGTGAGGGACTGAGAGACACCGGTCAGTGTACAGATCTCCCCCTGAGAGAGAGGGACTGAGAGACACCGGTCAGTGTACAGATCTCCCCCTGAGAGAGAGGGACTGAGAGACACCGGTCAGTGTACAGATCTCCCCCCGAGAGAGAGGGACCGAGAGACACCGGTCAGTGTACAGATCTCCCCCTGAGAGAGAGGGACTGAGAGACACCGGTCAGTGTACAGATCTCCCCCTGAGAGAGAGGGACTGAGAGACACCGATCAGTGTACAGATCTCCCCCCGAGAGGGACTGAGAGACACTGGTCAGTGTACAGATCTCCCCCCGAGGGAGAGTGACCGAGTGACACCGGTCAGTGTACAGATCTCCCCCGGAGAGAGAGGGTCTGAGAGACACTGGTCAGTGTACAGATCTCCCCCTGAGAGAGAGGGACTGAGAGACACCGGTCAGTGTACAGATCTCCCCCTGAGAGAGAGGGACCGAGCGACTCCGGTCAGTGTACAGATCTCCCCCTGAGGGAGAGGGACCGAGAGACACCGGTCAGTGTACAGATCTCCCCCTGAGAGAGAGGGACTGAGAGACACCGGTCAGTGTACAGATCTCCCCCTGAGAGAGAGGGACCGATAGACACCGGTCAGTGTACAGATCTCCCCCTGAGAGAGAGGGACTGAGAGACACCGGTCAGTGTACAGATCTCCCCCTGAGAGAGAGGGACTGAGAGACACCGGTCAGTGTACAGATCTCCCCCCGAGAGAGAGGGACTGAGAGACACCGGTCAGTGTACAGATCTCCCCCTGAGAGAGAGGGGCTGAGAGACACCGGTCAGTGTACAGAACTCCCCCTGAGAGAGAGGGACTGAGAGACACCGGTCAGTGTACAGATCTCCCCCCGAGAGAGAGGGACTGAGAGACACCGGTCAGTGTACAGATCTCCCCCTGAGAGAGAGGGGCTGAGAGACACCGGTCAGTGTACAGAACTCCCCCTGAGAGAGAGGGACTGAGAGACACCGGTCAGTGTACAGATCTCCCCCCGAGAGAGAAGGACCGAAAGACACCGGTCAGGGTACAGATCTCCCCCTGAGAGAGAGGGACCGAGAGACACCGGTCAGTGTACAGATCTCCCCCTGAGAGAGAGGGACTGAGAGACACCGGTCAGTGTACAGATCTCCCCCTGAGAGAGAGGGACTGAGAGACACCAGTCAGTGTACAGATCTCCCCCTGAGAGAGAGGGACTGAGAGACACCGGTCAGTGTACGGATCTCGCCCTGAGAGAGAGGGACTGAGAGACACCGGTCAGTGTACGGATCTCCCCCCGAGAGAGAGGGACTGAGAGACACCGGTCAGTGTACAGATCTCGCCCTGAGAGAGAGGGTCTGAAAGACACCGGTCAGTGTACAGATCTCCCCCTGAGAGAGAGGGACTGAGAGACACCGGTCAGTGTACAGATCTCCCCTGAGAGAGAGGGACTGAGAGACTCCGGTCAGTGTACAGATCTCCCCCTGAGAGAGAGGGATTGAGAGACACCGGTCAGTGTACAGATCTCCCCTGAGAGAGAGGGACTGAGAGACACTGGTCAGTGTACAGATCTCCCCCCCGAGAGAGAGGGACCGAGAGACACCGGTCAGTGTACAGATCTCCCCCCGAGAGGGACTGAGAGACACCGGTCAGTGTACAGATCTCCCCCTGAGAGAGAGGGACAGAGAGACACCGGTCAGCGTACAGATCTCCCCCGGAGAGAGAGGGACTGAGAGACACCGGTCAGTGTACAGATCTCCCCCTGAGAGAGAGGGACTGAGAGACACTGGTCAGCGTACAGATCTCCCCAGGAGAGAGAGGGACTGAGAGACACCGGTCAGCGTACAGATCTCCCCTGAGAGAGAGGGACTGAGAGACACTGGTCAGTGTACAGATCTCCCCTGAGAGAGAGGGACCGAGAGACACCGGTCAGTGTACAGATCTCCCCCGGAGAGAGAGGGACTGAGAGACACCGGTCAGTGTACAGATCTCCCTGAGAGAGAGGGACCGAGAGACACCGGACAGTGGACAGATCTCCCCCTGAGAGAGAGGGACTGAGAGACACCGGTCAGTGTACAGATCTCCCCCCGAGAGAGAGGGACTGAGAGACACCGGTCACTGTACAGATCTCCCCCCGAGAGGGAGGGACTGAGAGACACCGGTCAGTGTACAGATCTCCCCCTGAGAGAGAGGGACAGAGAGACACCGGTCAGTGTACAGATCTCCCCCTGAGAGAGAGGGACTGAGAGGCACCGGTCAGTGCACAGATCTCCCCTGAGAGAGAGGGACTGAGAGACACCGGTCAGGGTACAGATCTCCCCCTGAGAGAGAGGGACTGAGAGGCACCGGTCAGTGTACAGATCTCCCCTGAGAGAGAGGGACTGAGAGACACCGGTCAGGGTACAGATCTCCCCCTGAGAGAGAGGGACTGAGAGGCACCGGTCAGTGCACAGATCTCCCCCTGAGAGAGAGGGACCGAGAGACACCGGTCAGTGTACAGATCTCCCCCTGAGAGAGAGGGCCCGAGAGACACCGGTCAGTGTACAGATCTCCCCCTGAGAGAGAGGGACCGAGAGACACCGGTCAGTGTACAGATCTCCCCCTGAGAGAGAGGGACCGAGAGACACCGGTCAGTGTACAGATCTCCCCCTGAGAGAGAGGGGCTGTGAGACACCGGTCAGGGTGCAGATCTCCCCCTGAGAGAGAGGGACCGAGAGGCACCGGTCAGTGTACAGATCTCCCCCTGAGAGAGAGGGACCGAGAGACACCGGTCAGTGTACAGATCTCCCCCTGAGAGACAGGGCCCGAGAGACACCGGTCAGTGTACAGATCTCCCCCTGAGAGAGAGGGACTGAGAGACACCGGTCAGTGTACAGATCTCCCCCTGAGAGAGAGGGACTGAGAGACACGGGTCAGTGTACAGATCTCCCCCTGAGAGAGAGGGACTGAGAGACACCGGTCAGTGCACAGATCTCCCCCTGAGAGAGAGGGACCGAGAGACACCGGTCAGTATACAGATCTCCCCCCGAGAGGGACTGAGAGACACCGGTCAGTGTACAGATCTCCCCCTGAGAGAGATGGACAGAGAGACACCGGTCAGCGTACAGATCTCCCCCTGAGAGAGAGGGACCGAGAGACACCGGTCAGTGTACAGATCTCCCCCTGAGAGAGAGGGACTGAGAGACACCGGTCAGTGTACAGATCTCCCCCTGAGAGAGAGGGACTGAGAGACACCGGTCAGTGTACAGATCTCCCCCTGAGAGAGAGGGACTGAGAGACACCGGTCAGTGTACAGATCTCCCCCTGAGAGAGAGATGGACTGAGAGACACCGGTCAGTGTACAGATCTCCCCTGAGAGAGAGGGACTGAGAGACACCGGTCAGTGTACAGATCTCCCCCTGAGAGAGAGGGACTGAGAGACACCGGTCAGTGTACAGATCTCCCCCTGAGAGAGAGATGGACTGAGAGCCACCGGTCAGTGTACAGATCTCCCCCTGAGAGAGAGGGACTGAGAGACACCGGTCAGTGTACAGATCTCCCCCTGAGAGAGAGGGACTGAGAGACACCGGTCAGTGTACAGATCTCCCCCTGAGAGAGAGATGGACTGAGAGACACCGGTCAGTGTACAGATCTCCCCTGAGAGAGAGGGACTGAGAGACACCGGTCAGTGTACAGATCTCCCCCTGAGAGAGAGGGACTGAGAGACACCGGTCAGTGTACAGATCTCCCCCTGAGAGAGAGATGGACTGAGAGACACCGGTCAGTGTACAGATCTCCCCCTGAGAGAGAGGGACTGAGAGACACCGGTCAGTGTACAGATCTCCCCCTGAGAGAGAGGGACTGAGAGACACCGGTCAGTGTACAGATCTCCCCCTGAGAGAGAGATGGACTGAGAGACACCGGTCAGTGTACAGATCTCCCCCTGAGAGAGAGGGACTGAGAGACACCGGTCAGTGTACAGATCTCCCCTGAGAGAGAGGGACAGAGAGACACCGGTCAGTGTACAGATCTCCCCCTGAGAGAGAGGGACTGAGAGACACCGGTCAGTGTACAGATTTCCCCCTGAGAGAGAGGGAACGAGAGAGACCGGTCAGTGTACAGATCTCCCCCCGAGAGGGACTGAGATACACCGGTCCGTGTACAGATCTCCCCCTGAGAGAGAGGGACAGAGAGACACCGGTCAGCGTACAGATCTCCCCCTGAGAGAGAGGGACTGAGAGACACCGGTCAGCGTACAGATCTCCCCCTGAGAGAGAGGGACAGAGAGACACCGGTCAGTGTACAGATCTCCCCCTGAGAGAGAGGGACTGTGAGACACTGGTCAGCGTACAGATCTCCCCCTGAGAGAGAGGGACTGAGAGACACCGGTCAGTGTACAGATCTCCCCTGAGAGAGAGGGACTGAGAGACACTGGTCAGTGTACAGATCTCCCCTCGAGAGAGAGGGACTGAGAGACACCGGTCAGTGTACAGATCTCCCCTCGAGAGAGAGGGACTGAGAGACACCGGTCAGTGTACAGATCTCCCCTCGAGAGAGAGGGACTGAGAGACACCGGTCAGGGTACAGATCTCCCCCTGAGAGAGAGGGACTGAGAGACACTGGTCAGTGTACAGATCTCCCCTCGAGAGAGAGTGACCGAGTGACACCGGTCAGTGTACAGATCTCCCACGGAGAGAGAGTGACTGAGAGACACCGGTCAGTGTACAGATCTCCCTGAGAGAGAGGGACCGAGAGACACCGGTCTGTGTACAGATCTCCCACTGATAGAGAGGGACTGAGAGACACTGGTCAGGGTACAGATCTCCCCCTGAGAGAGAGGGACTGAGAGGCACCGGTCAGTGTACAGATCTCCCCCCGAGAGAGAGGGACTGAGAGACACCGGTCAGTGTACAGATCTCCCCCCCGAGAGAGAGGGACTGAGAGACACCGGTCAGTGTACAGATCTCCCCCTGAGAGAGAGGGTCTGAAAGACACCGGTCAGTGTACAGATCTCCCCTGAGAGAGAGGGACTGAGAGACACCGGTCAGTGTACAGATCTCCCCCCGAGGGAGAGGGACCGCGAGACACCGGTCAGTGTACAGATCTCCCCCTGAGAGAGAGGGACTGAGAGACACCGGTCAGTGTACAGATCTCCCCCTGAGAGAGAGGGACTGAGAGACACCGGTCAGTGTACAGATCTCCCCCGGAGAGAGAGGGACCGAGAGACACCGGTCAGTGTACAGATCTCCCCCTGAGAGAGAGGGACAGAGAGACACCGGTCAGTGTACAGATCTCCCCCTGAGAGAGAGGGAACGAGAGACACCGGTCAGTGTACAGATCTCCCCCCGAGAGGGACCGAGAGACACCGGTCAGTGTACAGATCTCCCCCTGAGAGAGAGGGACAGAGAGACACCGGTCAGCGTACAGATCTCCCCTGAGAGAGAGGGAACGAGAGACACCGGTCAGTGTACAGATCTCCCCCTGAGAGAGAGGGACAGAGAGACACCGGTCAGTATACAGATCTCCCCATGAGAGAGAGGGACTGAGAGACACCGGTCAGAGTACAGATCTCCCCCTGAGAGAGAGGGACAGAGAGACACTGGTCAGCGTACAGATCTCCCCAGGAGAGAGAGGGACTGAGAGACACCGGTCAGCGTACAGATCTCCCCTGAGAGAGAGGGACTGAGAGACACCGGTCAGTGTACAGATCTCCCCCCGAGAGAGAGTGACCGAGAGACACCGGTCAGTGTACAGATCTCCTCCTGAGAGACAGGGACTGAGAGACACCGGTCAGTGTACAGATCTCCCCCTGAGAGAGAGGGACAGAGAGACACCGGTCAGTGTACAGATCTCCCCTGAGAGAGAGGGACTGAGAGACACCGGTCAGTGTACAGATCTCCCCCCGAGAGAGAGTGACCGAGAGACACCGGTCAGTGTACAGATCTCCTCCTGAGAGACAGGGACTGAGAGACACCGGTCAGTGTACAGATCTCCCCCTGAGAGAGAGGGACAGAGAGACACCGGTCAGTGTACAGATCTCCCCCTGAGAGAGAGGGACAGAGAGACACCAGTCAGCGTACAGATCTCCCCGTGAGAGAGAGGGACTGAGAGACATCGGTCAGTGTACAGATCTCCCCATGAGAGAGAGGGACTGAGAGACACCGGTCAGTGTACAGATCTCCCCATGAGAGAGAGGGTCTGAGAGACACCGGTCAGCGTACAGATCTCCCCCTGAGAGAGAGGGACAGAGAGACACCGGTCACTGTACAGATCTCCCCCTGAGAGAGAGGGACTGAGAGACACTGGTCAGCGTACAGATCTCCCCCGAGAGAGAGTGACCGAGAGACACCGGTCAGTGTACAGATCTCCCCGGAGAGAGAGGGACTGAGAGACACCGGTCAGTGTACAGATCTCCCTGAGAGAGAGGGACCGAGAGACACCGGTCAGTGTACAGATCTCCCCCTGAGAGAGAGGGACTGAGAGACACCGGTCAGGGTACAGATCTCCCCCTGAGAGAGAGGGACTGAGAGACACCGGTCAGTGTACAGATCTCCCCCTGAGAGAGAGGGACCGAGAGACACCGGTCAGTGTACAGATCTCCCCCTGAGAGAGAGGGACCGAGAGACACCGGTCAGTGTACAGATCTCCCCCTGAGAGAGAGGGACCGAGAGACACCGGTCAGTGTACAGATCTCCCCCTGAGAGAGAGGGACCGAGAGACACCGGTCTGTGTACAGATCTCCCACTGAGAGAGAGGGACAGAGAGACACCGGTCAGTGTACGGATCTCCCCCCGAGAGAGAGGGGCTGAGAGACACCGGTCAGTGTACAGATCTCCCCCTGAGAGAGAGGGACTGAGAGACACCGGTCAGTGTACAGATCTCCCCCTGAGAGAGAGGGACCGAGCGACTCCGGTCAGTGTACAGATCTCCCCCCGAGAGAGAGGGACTGAGAGACACCGGTCAGTGTGCAGACCTCCCCCTGAGAGAGAGGGACTGAGAGACACCGGTCAGTGTACAGATCTCCCCCTGAGAGAGAGGTACCGAGAGACACCGGTCAGTGTACAGATCTCCCCTGAGAGAGAGGGACTGAGAGACACCGGTCAGTGTACAGATCTCCCCCCGAGAGAGAGGGTCTGAGAGACACCGGTCAGTGTACAGATCTCCCCTGAGAGAGAGGGACTGAGAGACACCGGTCCGTGTACAGATCTCCCCCTGAGAGAGAGGGACTGAGAGACACCGGTCAGTGTACAGATCTCCCCCTGAGAGAGAGGGACTGAGAGACACCGGTCAGTGTACAGATCTCCCCCTGAGAGAGAGGGACCGAGCGACTCCGGTCAGTGTACAGATCTCCCCCCGAGAGAGAGGGACCGAGAGACACCGGTCAGGGTACAGATCTCCCCCTGAGAGAGAGGGACTGAGAGGCACCGGTCAGTGTACAGATCTCCCCCTAAGAGAGAGAGGGACCGAGAGACACCGGTCAGTGTACAGATCTCCCCCTGAGAGAGAGGGACCGAGAGACACCGGTCAGTGTACAGATCTCCCCGTGAGAGAGAGGGACTGAGAGACACCGGTCAGTGTACAGATCTCCCCCTGAGAGAGAGGGACTGAGAGACACCGGTCAGTGTACAGATCTCCCCCTGAGAGAGAGGGACCGAGAGACACCGGTCACTGTACAGATCTCCCCCTGAGAGAGAGGGACTGAGAGACACTGGTCAGCGTACAGATCTCCCCCCGAGAGAGAGTGACCGAGAGACACCGGTCAGTGTACAGATCTCCCCCGGAGAGAGAGGGACTGAGAGACACCGGTCAGTGTACAGATCTCCCTGAGAGAGAGGGACCGAGAGACACCGGTCAGTGTACAGATCTCCCCCTGAGAGAGAGGGACTGAGAGACACCGGTCAGGGTACAGATCTCCCCCTGAGAGAGAGGGACGGAGAGGCACCGGTCAGTGTACAGATCTCCCCCTGAGAGAGAGGGACCGAGAGGCACCGGTCAGTGTACAGATCTCCCCCTGAGAGAGAGGGACCGAGAGACACCTGTCTGTGTACAGATCTCCCCCTGAGAGAGAGGGACCGACAGACACCGGTCTGTGTACAGATCTCCCCCTGAGAGAGAGGGACTGAGAGACACCGGTCAGTGTACAGATCTCCCCCTGAGAGAGAGGGACCGAGCGACTCCGGTCAGTGTACAGATCTCCCCCTGAGAGAGAGGGACCGAGAGACACCGGTCACTGTACAGATCTCCCCCTGAGAGAGAGATGGACTGAGAGACACCGGTCAGTGTACAGATCTCCCCCTGAGAGAGAGGGACTGAGAGACACCGGTCAGTGTACAGATCTCCCCCTGAGAGAGAGGGACTGAGAGACACTGGTCAGTGTACAGATCTCCCCCTGAGAGAGAGGGAACGAGAGACACCGGTCAGTGTACAGATCTCCCCCCGAGAGGGACTGAGATACACCGGTCCGTGTACAGATCTCCCCCTGAGAGAGAGGGACTGAGAGACACGGGTCAGCGTACAGATCTCCCCCTGAGAGAGAGGGACTGAGAGACACCGGTCAGCGTACAGATCTCCCCCTGAGAGAGAGGGACTGAGAGACACCGGTCAGTGTACAGATCTCCCCCTGAGAGAGAGGGACTGTGAGACACTGGTCAGCGTACAGATCTCCCCCTGAGAGAGAGGGACTGAGAGACACTGGTCAGTGTACAGATCTCCCCTGAGAGAGAGGGACTGAGAGACACTGGTCAGTGTACAGATCTCCCCTCGAGAGAGAGTGACCGAGTGACACCGGTCAGTGTACAGATCTCCCACGGAGAGAGAGTGATTGAGAGACACCGGTCAGTGTACAGATCTCCCTGAGAGAGAGGGACCGAGAGACACCGGTCTGTGTACAGATCTCCCACTGATAGAGAGGGACTGAGAGACACTGGTCAGGGTACAGATCTCCCCCTGAGAGAGAGGGACTGAGAGGCACCTGTCAGTGTACAGATCTCCCCCCGAGAGAGAGGGACTGAGAGACACCGGTCAGTGTACAGATCTCCCCCCCGAGAGAGAGGGACTGAGAGACACCGGTCAGTGTACAGATCTCCCCCTGAGAGAGAGGGTCTGAAAGACACCGGTCAGTGTACAGATCTCCCCTGAGAGAGAGGGACTGAGAGACACCGGTCAGTGTACAGATCTCCCCCCGAGGGAGAGGGACCGAGAGACACCGGTCAGTGTACAGATCTCCCCCTGAGAGAGAGGGACTGAGAGACACCGGTCAGTGTACAGATCACCCCCTGAGAGAGAGGGACAGAGAGACACCGGTCAGTGTACAGATCTCCCCCTGAGAGAGAGGGAGTGAGAGACACCGGTCAGCGTACAGATCTCCCCTGAGAGAGAGGGAACGAGAGACACCGGTCAGTGTACAGATCTCCCCCTGAGAGAGAGGGACAGAGAGACACCGGTCAGTATACAGATCTCCCCATGAGAGAGAGGGACCGAGAGACACCGGTCAGTGTACAGATCTCCCCCTGAGAGAGAGGGACTGAGAGACACCGGTCAGGGTACAGATCTCCCCCTGAGAGAGAGGGACGGAGAGGCACCGGTCAGTGTACAGATCTCCCCCTGAGAGAGAGGGACCGAGAGGCACCGGTCAGTGTACAGATCTCCCCCTGAGAGAGAGGGACCGAGAGACACCTGTCTGTGTACAGATCTCCCCCTGAGAGAGAGGGACCGACAGACACCGGTCTGTGTACAGATCTCCCCCTGAGAGAGAGGGACTGAGAGACACCGGTCAGTGTACAGATCTCCCCCTGAGAGAGAGGGACCGAGCGACTCCGGTCAGTGTACAGATCTCCCCCTGAGAGAGAGGGACCGAGAGACACCGGTCACTGTACAGATCTCCCCCTGAGAGAGAGATGGACTGAGAGACACCGGTCAGTGTACAGATCTCCCCCTGAGAGAGAGGGACTGAGAGACACCGGTCAGTGTACAGATCTCCCCCTGAGAGAGAGGGACTGAGAGACACTGGTCAGTGTACAGATCTCCCCCTGAGAGAGAGGGAACGAGAGACACCGGTCAGTGTACAGATCTCCCCCCGAGAGGGACTGAGATACACCGGTCCGTGTACAGATCTCCCCCTGAGAGAGAGGGACTGAGAGACACGGGTCAGCGTACAGATCTCCCCCTGAGAGAGAGGGACTGAGAGACACCGGTCAGCGTACAGATCTCCCCCTGAGAGAGAGGGACTGAGAGACACCGGTCAGTGTACAGATCTCCCCCTGAGAGAGAGGGACTGTGAGACACTGGTCAGCGTACAGATCTCCCCCTGAGAGAGAGGGACTGAGAGACACTGGTCAGTGTACAGATCTCCCCTGAGAGAGAGGGACTGAGAGACACTGGTCAGTGTACAGATCTCCCCTCGAGAGAGAGTGACCGAGTGACACCGGTCAGTGTACAGATCTCCCACGGAGAGAGAGTGATTGAGAGACACCGGTCAGTGTACAGATCTCCCTGAGAGAGAGGGACCGAGAGACACCGGTCTGTGTACAGATCTCCCACTGATAGAGAGGGACTGAGAGACACTGGTCAGGGTACAGATCTCCCCCTGAGAGAGAGGGACTGAGAGGCACCGGTCAGTGTACAGATCTCCCCCCGAGAGAGAGGGACTGAGAGACACCGGTCAGTGTACAGATCTCCCCCCCGAGAGAGAGGGACTGAGAGACACCGGTCAGTGTACAGATCTCCCCCTGAGAGAGAGGGTCTGAAAGACACCGGTCAGTGTACAGATCTCCCCTGAGAGAGAGGGACTGAGAGACACCGGTCAGTGTACAGATCTCCCCCCGAGGGAGAGGGACTGAGAGACACCGGTCAGTGTACAGATCTCCCCCTGAGAGAGAGGGACTGAGAGACACCGGTCAGTGTACAGATCACCCCCTGAGAGAGAGGGACAGAGAGACACCGGTCAGTGTACAGATCTCCCCCTGAGAGAGAGGGAGTGAGAGACACCGGTCAGCGTACAGATCTCCCCTGAGAGAGAGGGAACGAGAGACACCGGTCAGTGTACAGATCTCCCCCTGAGAGAGAGGGACAGAGAGACACCGGTCAGTATACAGATCTCCCCATGAGAGAGAGGGACTGAGAGACACCGGTCAGTGTACAGATCTCCCCCTGAGAGAGAGGGACAGAGAGACACTGGTCAGCGTACAGATCTCCCCAGGAGAGAGAGGGACTGAGAGACACCGGTCAGCGTACAGATCTCCCCTGAGAGAGAGGGACAGAGAGACACTGGTCAGCGTACAGATCTCCCCAGGAGAGAGAGGGACTGAGAGACACCGGTCAGTGTACAGATCACCCCCTGAGAGAGAGGGACAGAGAGACACCGGTCAGTGTACAGATCTCCCCCTGAGAGAGAGGGAGTGAGAGACACCGGTCAGCGTACAGATCTCCCCTGAGAGAGAGGGAACGAGAGACACCGGTCAGTGTACAGATCTCCCCCTGAGAGAGAGGGACAGAGAGACACCGGTCAGTATACAGATCTCCCCATGAGAGAGAGGGACTGAGAGACACCGGTCAGTGTACAGATCTCCCCCTGAGAGAGAGGGACAGAGAGACACTGGTCAGCGTACAGATCTCCCCAGGAGAGAGAGGGACTGAGAGACACCGGTCAGCGTACAGATCTCCCCTGAGAGAGAGGGACAGAGAGACACTGGTCAGCGTACAGATCTCCCCAGGAGAGAGAGGGACTGAGAGACACCGGTCAGTGTACAGATCTCCCCAGGAGAGAGAGGGACTGAGAGACACCGGTCAGTGTACAGATCTCCCCTTGAGAGAGAGGGACTGAGAGGCACCGGTCAGTGTACAGATCTCCCCCTGAGAGAGAGGGACAGAGAGACACCGGTCAGCGTACAGATCTCCCCCTGAGAGAGAGGGACCGAGCGACTCCGGTCAGTGTACAGATCTCCCCCTGAGAGAGAGGGACTGAGAGACACCGGTCAGTGTACAGATCTCCCCCTCAGAGAGAGGGACCGAGAGACACCGGTCAGTGTACAGATCTCCCCCTGAGAGAGAGGGACCGAGAGACACCGGTCAGTGTACAGATCTCCCCCCGAGAGGGACTGAGAGACACCGGTCAGTGTACAGATCTCCCCCCGAGAGGGACTGAGAGACACCGGTCAGTGTACAGATCTCCCCCTGAGAGAGAGGGACCGAGAGACACCGGTCAGTGTACAGATCTCCCCCTGAGAGAGAGGGACTGAGAGACACCGGTCAGTGTACAGATCTCCCCCCGAGAGAGAGGGACTGAGAGACACCGGTCAGCGTACAGATCTCCCCAGGAGAGAGAGGGACCGAGAGACACCGGTCAGTGTACAGATCTCCCCCTGAGAGAGAGGGACTGAGAGACACCGGTCAGTGTACAGATCTCCCCCTGAGAGAGAGGGACCGAGAGACACCGGTCAGTGTACAGATCTCCCCCTGAGAGAGAGGGACCGAGAGACACCGGTCAGTGTACAGATCTCCCCCCGAGAGAGAGGGACTGAGAGACACCGGTCAGTGTACAGATCTCCCCCTGAGAGAGAGGGACTGAGAGACACCGGTCAGTGTACAGATCTCCCCCTGAGAGAGAGGGACTGAAAGACACTGGTCAGTGTACAGATCTCCCCCCGAGAGAGAGGGACTGAGAGACACCGGTCAGTGTACAGATCTCCCCCTGAGAGAGAGGGACTGAGAGACACCGGTCTGTGTACAGATCTCCCCCTGAGAGAGAGGGACTGAGAGACACCGGTCAGTGTACAGATCTCCCCCTGAGAGAGAGGGACTGAGAGACACCGGTCAGTGTACAGATCTCCCCCTGAGAGAGAGGGACTGAGACACCGGTCAGTGTACAGATCTCCCCCTGAGAGAGAGGGACTGAGAGACACCGGTCAGTGTACAGATCTCCCCCTGAGAGAGAGGGACTGAGACACCGGTCAGTGTACAGATCTCCCCCCGAGAGAGAGGGACTGAGAGACACCGGTCAGTGTACAGATCTCCCCCTGAGAGAGAGGGACTGAGAGACACCGGTCAGTGTACAGATCTCCCCCTGAGAGACAGGGACTGACAGACACCGGTCAGGGTACAGATCTCCCCTCGAGAGAGAGGGACTGAGAAACACCGGTCAGCGTACAGATCTCCCCCTGAGAGAGAGGGACAAAAGAGAGACCGGTCAGCGTACAGATCTCCCCCTGAGAGAGAGGGACAGAGAGACACCGGTCACTGTACAGATCTCCCCCTGAGAGAGAGGGACTGAGAGACACTGGTCAGCGTACAGATCTCCCCCCGAGAGAGAGTGACCGAGAGACACCGGTCAGTGTACAGATCTCCCCCGGAGAGAGAGGGACTGAGAGACACCGGTCAGTGTACAGATCTCCCTGAGAGAGAGGGACCGAGAGACACCGGTCAGTGTACAGATCTCCCCCTGAGAGAGAGGGACTGAGAGACACCGGTCAGGGTACAGATCTCCCCCTGAGAGAGAGGGACTGAGAGACACCGGTCAGTGTACAGATCTCCCCCTGAGAGAGAGGGACCGAGAGACACCGGTCAGTGTACAGATCTCCCCCTGAGAGAGAGGGATAGAGAGACACCGGTCACTGTACAGATCTCCCCCTGAGAGAGAGGGACTGAGAGACACCCGTCAGTGTACAGATCTCCCCCCGAGAGAGAGGGACTGAGAGACACCAGTCAGTGTACAGATCTCCCTCTGAGAGAGAGGGACCGAGAGACACCGGTCAGTGTACAGATCTCCCCCTGAGAGAGAGGGACCGAGAGACACCGGTCAGTGTACAGATCTCCCCCTGAGAGAGAGGGACCGAGAGACACCGGTCTGTGTACAGATCTCCCACTGAGAGAGAGGGGCTGAGAGACACCGGTCAGTGTACAGATCTCCCCCTGAGAGAGAGGGATCGAGAGACACCGGTCAGTGTACAGATCTCCCCCTGAGAGAGAGGGACTGAGAGACACCGGTCAGTGTACAGATCTCCCCTGAGAGAGAGGGACTGAGAGACACCGGTCAGTGTACAGATCTCCCCCTGAGAGAGAGGGACTGAGAGACACCGGTCAGTGTACAGATCTCCCCCTGAGAGAGAGGGACTGAGAGACACCGGTCAGTGTACAGATCTCCCCCTGAGAGAGAGGGACCGAGCGACTCCGGTCAGTGTACAGATCTCCCCCTGAGAGAGAGGGACAGAGAGACACCGGTCAGTGTACAGATTACCCCCTGAGAGAGAGGGACTGAGAGACACCGGTCAGTGTACAGATCTCCCCCTGAGAGAGAGGGACTGAGAGGCACCGGTCAGTGTACAGATCTCCCCCTGAGAGAGAGGGACCGAGAGACACCGGTCAGTGTACAGATCTCCCCCTGAGAGAGAGGGTCCGAGAGACACCGGTCAGTGTACAGATCTCCCCCTGAGAGAGAGGGACCGAGAGACACCGGTCAGTGTACAGATCTCCCCCTGAGAGAGAGGGACTGAGAGACACCGGTCAGTGTACAGATCTCCCCCTGAGAGAGAGGGACCGAGAGACACCGGTCAGTGTACAGATCTCCCCCTGAGAGAGAGGGACCGAGAGACACCGGTCAGTGTACAGATCTCCCCCTGAGAGAGAGGGACTGAGAGACACCGGTCCGTGTACAGATCTCCCCCTGAGAGAGAGGGACTGAGAGACACCGGTCAGTGTACAGATCTCCCCCTGAGAGATAGGGACTGAGAGACACCGGTCAGTGTACAGATCTCCCACTGAGAGAGAGGGGCTGAGAGACACCGGTCAGTGTACAGATCTCCCCCTGAGAGAGAGGGACCGAGAGACACCGGTCAGTGTACAGATCTCCCCTGAGAGAGAGGGACCGAGAGACACCGGTCAGTGTACAGATCTCCCCTGAGAGAGAGGGACCGAGAGACACCGGTCAGTGTACAGATCTCCCCCGGAGAGAGAGGGACAGAGAGACACCGGTCAGTGTACAGATCTCCCCCTGAGAGAGAGGGACCGAGAGACACCGGTCAGGGTACAGATCTCCCCCTGAGAGAGAGGGACTGAGAGGCACCGGTCAGTGTACAGATCTCCCCCCGAGAGAGAGGGACCGAGAGACACCGGTCAGTGTACAGATCTCCCCTGAGAGAGAGGGAGTGAGAGACACCGGTCAGTGTACAGATCTCCCCCTGAGAGAGAGGGACCGAGAAACACCGGTCAGTGTACAGATCTCCCCCTGAGAGAGAGGGACTGAGAGACACCGGTCAGTGTACAGATCTCCCCCTGAGAGAGAGGGACCGAGAGACACCGGTCAGTGTACAGATCTCCCCCTGAGAGAGAGAAACTGAGAGACACCGGTCAGCGTACAGATCTCCCCTGAGAGAGAGGGGCTGAGAGACACCGGTCAGTGTACAGATCTCCCCTGAGAGAGAGGGGCTGAGAGACACCGGTCAGTGTACAGATCTCCCCTGAGAGAGAGGGATTGAGAGACACCGGTCAGTGTACAGATCTCCCCCTGAGAGAGAGGGACTGAGAGACACCGGTCAGTGTACAGATCTCCCCCTGAGAGAGAGGGACCGAGAGACACCGGTCAGTGTACAGATCTCCCCCCGAGAGAGAGGGACTGAGAGACACCGGTCAGTGTACAGATCTCCCCCCGAGTGAGAGGGACCGAGAGACACCGGTCAGTGTACAGATCTCCCCCTGAGAGAGAGGGACTGAGAGACACCGGTCAGTGTACAGATCTCCCCCTGAGAGAGAGGGACCGAGAGACACCGGTCAGTGTACAGATCTCCCCCTGAGAGAGAGGGACCGACAGACACCGGTCTGTGTACAGATCTCCCACTGAGAGAGAGGGGCTGAGAGACACCGGTCAGTGTACAGATCTCCCCCTGAGAGAGAGGGACTGAGAGACACCGGTCAGTGTACAGATCTCCCCCTGAGAGAGAGGGACCGAGCGACTCCGGTCAGTGTACAGATCTCCCCCTGAGAGAGAGGGACCGAGAGACACCGGTCACTGTACAGATCTCCCCCTGAGAGAGAGATGGACTGAGAGACACCGGTCAGTGTACAGATCTCCCCCTGAGAGAGAGGGACTGAGAGACACCGGTCAGTGTACAGATCTCCCCCTGAGAGAGAGGGACTGAGAGACACTGGTCAGTGTACAGATCTCCCCCTGAGAGAGAGGGAACGAGAGACACCGGTCAGTGTACAGATCTCCCCCCGAGAGGGACTGAGATACACCGGTCCGTGTACAGATCTCCCCCTGAGAGAGAGGGACTGAGAGACACGGGTCAGCGTACAGCTCTCCCCCTGAGAGAGAGGGACTGAGAGACACCGGTCAGCGTACAGATCTCCCCCTGAGAGAGAGGGACAGAGAGACACCGGTCAGTGTACAGATCTCCCCCTGAGAGAGAGGGACTGTGAGACACTGGTCAGCGTACAGATCTCCCCCTGAGAGAGAGGGACTGAGAGACACTGGTCAGTGTACAGATCTCCCCTGAGAGAGAGGGACTGAGAGACACTGGTCAGTGTACAGATCTCCCCTCGAGAGAGAGTGACCGAGTGACACCGGTCAGTGTACAGATCTCCCACGGAGAGAGAGTGATTGAGAGACACCGGTCAGTGTACAGATCTCCCTGAGAGAGAGGGACCGAGAGACACCGGTCTGTGTACAGATCTCCCACTGATAGAGAGGGACTGAGAGACACTGGTCAGGGTACAGATCTCCCCCTGAGAGAGAGGGACTGAGAGGCACCGGTCAGTGTACAGATCTCCCCCCGAGAGAGAGGGACTGAGAGACACCGGTCAGTGTACAGATCTCCCCCCCGAGAGAGAGGGACTGAGAGACACCGGTCAGTGTACAGATCTCCCCCTGAGAGAGAGGGACAGAGAGACACCGGTCAGTGTACAGATCTCCCCCTGAGAGAGAGGGACAGAGAGACACCGGTCAGTGTACAGATCTCCCCAGGAGAGAGAGGGACTGAGAGACACCGGTCAGCGTACAGATCTCCCCTGAGAGAGAGGGACAGAGAGACACTGGTCAGCGTACAGATCTCCCCAGGAGAGAGAGGGACTGAGAGACACCGGTCAGTGTACAGATCTCCCCAGGAGAGAGAGGGACTGAGAGACACCGGTCAGTGTACAGATCTCCCCTTGAGAGAGAGGGACTGAGAGGCACCGGTCAGTGTACAGATCTCCCCCTGAGAGAGAGGGACAGAGAGACACCGGTCAGCGTACAGATCTCCCCCTGAGAGAGAGGGACCGAGCGACTCCGGTCAGTGTACAGATCTCCCCCTGAGAGAGAGGGACTGAGAGACACCGGTCAGTGTACAGATCTCCCCCTCAGAGAGAGGGACCGAGAGACACCGGTCAGTGTACAGATCTCCCCCTGAGAGAGAGGGACCGAGAGACACCGGTCAGTGTACAGATCTCCCCCCGAGAGGGACTGAGAGACACCGGTCAGTGTACAGATCTCCCCCCGAGAGGGACTGAGAGACACCGGTCAGTGTACAGATCTCCCCCTGAGAGAGAGGGACCGAGAGACACCGGTCAGTGTACAGATCTCCCCCTGAGAGAGAGGGACTGAGAGACACCGGTCAGTGTACAGATCTCCCCCCGAGAGAGAGGGACTGAGAGACACCGGTCAGCGTACAGATCTCCCCAGGAGAGAGAGGGACCGAGAGACACCGGTCAGTGTACAGATCTCCCCCTGAGAGAGAGGGACTGAGAGACACCGGTCAGTGTACAGATCTCCCCCTGAGAGAGAGGGACCGAGAGACACCGGTCAGTGTACAGATCTCCCCCTGAGAGAGAGGGACCGAGAGACACCGGTCAGTGTACAGATCTCCCCCCGAGAGAGAGGGACTGAGAGACACCGGTCAGTGTACAGATCTCCCCCTGAGAGAGAGGGACTGAGAGACACCGGTCAGTGTACAGATCTCCCCCTGAGAGAGAGGGACTGAAAGACACTGGTCAGTGTACAGATCTCCCCCCGAGAGAGAGGGACTGAGAGACACCGGTCAGTGTACAGATCTCCCCCTGAGAGAGAGGGACTGAGAGACACCGGTCTGTGTACAGATCTCCCCCTGAGAGAGAGGGACTGAGAGACACCGGTCAGTGTACAGATCTCCCCCTGAGAGAGAGGGACTGAGAGACACCGGTCAGTGTACAGATCTCCCCCTGAGAGAGAGGGACTGAGACACCGGTCAGTGTACAGATCTCCCCCTGAGAGAGAGGGACTGAGAGACACCGGTCAGTGTACAGATCTCCCCCTGAGAGAGAGGGACTGAGACACCGGTCAGTGTACAGATCTCCCCCCGAGAGAGAGGGACTGAGAGACACCGGTCAGTGTACAGATCTCCCCCTGAGAGAGAGGGACTGAGAGACACCGGTCAGTGTACAGATCTCCCCCTGAGAGACAGGGACTGACAGACACCGGTCAGGGTACAGATCTCCCCTCGAGAGAGAGGGACTGAGAAACACCGGTCAGCGTACAGATCTCCCCCTGAGAGAGAGGGACAAAAGAGAGACCGGTCAGCGTACAGATCTCCCCCTGAGAGAGAGGGACAGAGAGACACCGGTCACTGTACAGATCTCCCCCTGAGAGAGAGGGACTGAGAGACACTGGTCAGCGTACAGATCTCCCCCCGAGAGAGAGTGACCGAGAGACACCGGTCAGTGTACAGATCTCCCCCGGAGAGAGAGGGACTGAGAGACACCGGTCAGTGTACAGATCTCCCTGAGAGAGAGGGACCGAGAGACACCGGTCAGTGTACAGATCTCCCCCTGAGAGAGAGGGACTGAGAGACACCGGTCAGGGTACAGATCTCCCCCTGAGAGAGAGGGACTGAGAGACACCGGTCAGTGTACAGATCTCCCCCTGAGAGAGAGGGACCGAGAGACACCGGTCAGTGTACAGATCTCCCCCTGAGAGAGAGGGACCGAGAGACACCGGTCAGTGTACAGATCTCCCCCTGAGAGAGAGGGACCGAGAGACACCGGTCAGTGTACAGATCTCCCCCTGAGAGAGAGGGACCGAGAGACACCGGTCTGTGTACAGATCTCCCACTGAGAGAGAGGGGCTGAGAGACACCGGTCAGTGTACAGATCTCCCCCTGAGAGAGAGGGATCGAGAGACACCGGTCAGTGTACAGATCTCCCCCTGAGAGAGAGGGACTGAGAGACACCGGTCAGTGTACAGATCTCCCCTGAGAGAGAGGGACTGAGAGACACCGGTCAGTGTACAGATCTCCCCCTGAGAGAGAGGGACTGAGAGACACCGGTCAGTGTACAGATCTCCCCCTGAGAGAGAGGGACTGAGAGACACCGGTCAGTGTACAGATCTCCCCCTGAGAGAGAGGGACCGAGCGACTCCGGTCAGTGTACAGATCTCCCCCTGAGAGAGAGGGACAGAGAGACACCGGTCAGTGTACAGATTACCCCCTGAGAGAGAGGGACTGAGAGACACCGGTCAGTGTACAGATCTCCCCCTGAGAGAGAGGGACTGAGAGGCACCGGTCAGTGTACAGATCTCCCCCTGAGAGAGAGGGACCGAGAGACACCGGTCAGTGTACAGATCTCCCCCTGAGAGAGAGGGTCCGAGAGACACCGGTCAGTGTACAGATCTCCCCCTGAGAGAGAGGGGCTGAGAGACACCGGTCAGTGTACAGATCTCCCACTGAGAGAGAGGGGCTGAGAGACACCGGTCAGTGTACAGATCTCCCCCTGAGAGAGAGGGACTGAGAGACACCGGTCAGTGTACAGATCTCCCCCTGAGAGAGAGGGACCGAGCGACTCCGGTCAGTGTACAGATCTCCCCCTGAGAGAGAGGGACCGAGAGACACCGGTCACTGTACAGATCTCCCCCTGAGAGAGAGATGGACTGAGAGACACCGGTCAGTGTACAGATCTCCCCCTGAGAGAGAGGGACTGAGAGACACCGGTCAGTGTACAGATCTCCCCCTGAGAGAGAGGGACTGAGAGACACTGGTCAGTGTACAGATCTCCCCCTGAGAGAGAGGGAACGAGAGACACCGGTCAGTGTACAGATCTCCCCCCGAGAGGGACTGAGATACACCGGTCCGTGTACAGATCTCCCCCTGAGAGAGAGGGACTGAGAGACACGGGTCAGCGTACAGCTCTCCCCCTGAGAGAGAGGGACTGAGAGACACCGGTCAGCGTACAGATCTCCCCCTGAGAGAGAGGGACAGAGAGACACCGGTCAGTGTACAGATCTCCCCCTGAGAGAGAGGGACTGTGAGACACTGGTCAGCGTACAGATCTCCCCCTGAGAGAGAGGGACTGAGAGACACTGGTCAGTGTACAGATCTCCCCTGAGAGAGAGGGACTGAGAGACACTGGTCAGTGTACAGATCTCCCCTCGAGAGAGAGTGACCGAGTGACACCGGTCAGTGTACAGATCTCCCACGGAGAGAGAGTGATTGAGAGACACCGGTCAGTGTACAGATCTCCCTGAGAGAGAGGGACCGAGAGACACCGGTCTGTGTACAGATCTCCCACTGATAGAGAGGGACTGAGAGACACTGGTCAGGGTACAGATCTCCCCCTGAGAGAGAGGGACTGAGAGGCACCGGTCAGTGTACAGATCTCCCCCCGAGAGAGAGGGACTGAGAGACACCGGTCAGTGTACAGATCTCCCCCCCGAGAGAGAGGGACTGAGAGACACCGGTCAGTGTACAGATCTCCCCCTGAGAGAGAGGGACAGAGAGACACCGGTCAGTGTACAGATCTCCCCCTGAGAGAGAGGGACAGAGAGACACCGGTCAGTGTACAGATCTCCCCAGGAGAGAGAGGGACTGAGAGACACCGGTCAGCGTACAGATCTCCCCTGAGAGAGAGGGACAGAGAGACACTGGTCAGCGTACAGATCTCCCCAGGAGAGAGAGGGACTGAGAGACACCGGTCAGTGTACAGATCTCCCCAGGAGAGAGAGGGACTGAGAGAGATCTCCCCCTGAGAGAGAGGGACCGAGCGACTCCGGTCAGTGTACAGATCTCCCCCTGAGAGAGAGGGACTGAGAGACACCGGTCAGTGTACAGATCTCCCCCTCAGAGAGAGGGACCGAGAGACACCGGTCAGTGTACAGATCTCCCCCTGAGAGAGAGGGACCGAGAGACACCGGTCAGTGTACAGATCTCCCCCCGAGAGGGACTGAGAGACACCGGTCAGTGTACAGATCTCCCCCCGAGAGGGACTGAGAGACACCGGTCAGTGTACAGATCTCCCCCTGAGAGAGAGGGACCGAGAGACACCGGTCAGTGTACAGATCTCCCCCTGAGAGAGAGGGACTGAGAGACACCGGTCAGTGTACAGATCTCCCCCCGAGAGAGAGGGACTGAGAGACACCGGTCAGCGTACAGATCTCCCCAGGAGAGAGAGGGACCGAGAGACACCGGTCAGTGTACAGATCTCCCCCTGAGAGAGAGGGACTGAGAGACACCGGTCAGTGTACAGATCTCCCCCTGAGAGAGAGGGACCGAGAGACACCGGTCAGTGTACAGATCTCCCCCTGAGAGAGAGGGACCGAGAGACACCGGTCAGTGTACAGATCTCCCCCCGAGAGAGAGGGACTGAGAGACACCGGTCAGTGTACAGATCTCCCCCTGAGAGAGAGGGACTGAGAGACACCGGTCAGTGTACAGATCTCCCCCTGAGAGAGAGGGACTGAAAGACACTGGTCAGTGTACAGATCTCCCCCCGAGAGAGAGGGACTGAGAGACACCGGTCAGTGTACAGATCTCCCCCTGAGAGAGAGGGACTGAGAGACACCGGTCTGTGTACAGATCTCCCCCTGAGAGAGAGGGACTGAGAGACACCGGTCAGTGTACAGATCTCCCCCTGAGAGAGAGGGACTGAGAGACACCGGTCAGTGTACAGATCTCCCCCTGAGAGAGAGGGACTGAGACACCGGTCAGTGTACAGATCTCCCCCTGAGAGAGAGGGACTGAGAGACACCGGTCAGTGTACAGATCTCCCCCTGAGAGAGAGGGACTGAGACACCGGTCAGTGTACAGATCTCCCCCCGAGAGAGAGGGACTGAGAGACACCGGTCAGTGTACAGATCTCCCCCTGAGAGAGAGGGACTGAGAGACACCGGTCAGTGTACAGATCTCCCCCTGAGAGACAGGGACTGACAGACACCGGTCAGGGTACAGATCTCCCCTCGAGAGAGAGGGACTGAGAAACACCGGTCAGCGTACAGATCTCCCCCTGAGAGAGAGGGACAAAAGAGAGACCGGTCAGCGTACAGATCTCCCCCTGAGAGAGAGGGACAGAGAGACACCGGTCACTGTACAGATCTCCCCCTGAGAGAGAGGGACTGAGAGACACTGGTCAGCGTACAGATCTCCCCCCGAGAGAGAGTGACCGAGAGACACCGGTCAGTGTACAGATCTCCCCCGGAGAGAGAGGGACTGAGAGACACCGGTCAGTGTACAGATCTCCCTGAGAGAGAGGGACCGAGAGACACCGGTCAGTGTACAGATCTCCCCCTGAGAGAGAGGGACTGAGAGACACCGGTCAGGGTACAGATCTCCCCCTGAGAGAGAGGGACTGAGAGACACCGGTCAGTGTACAGATCTCCCCCTGAGAGAGAGGGACCGAGAGACACCGGTCAGTGTACAGATCTCCCCCTGAGAGAGAGGGACCGAGAGACACCGGTCAGTGTACAGATCTCCCCCTGAGAGAGAGGGACCGAGAGACACCGGTCAGTGTACAGATCTCCCCCTGAGAGAGAGGGACCGAGAGACACCGGTCTGTGTACAGATCTCCCACTGAGAGAGAGGGGCTGAGAGACACCGGTCAGTGTACAGATCTCCCCCTGAGAGAGAGGGATCGAGAGACACCGGTCAGTGTACAGATCTCCCCCTGAGAGAGAGGGACTGAGAGACACCGGTCAGTGTACAGATCTCCCCTGAGAGAGAGGGACTGAGAGACACCGGTCAGTGTACAGATCTCCCCCTGAGAGAGAGGGACTGAGAGACACCGGTCAGTGTACAGATCTCCCCCTGAGAGAGAGGGACTGAGAGACACCGGTCAGTGTACAGATCTCCCCCTGAGAGAGAGGGACCGAGCGACTCCGGTCAGTGTACAGATCTCCCCCTGAGAGAGAGGGACAGAGAGACACCGGTCAGTGTACAGATTACCCCCTGAGAGAGAGGGACTGAGAGACACCGGTCAGTGTACAGATCTCCCCCTGAGAGAGAGGGACTGAGAGGCACCGGTCAGTGTACAGATCTCCCCCTGAGAGAGAGGGACCGAGAGACACCGGTCAGTGTACAGATCTCCCCCTGAGAGAGAGGGTCCGAGAGACACCGGTCAGTGTACAGATCTCCCCCTGAGAGAGAGGGACCGAGAGACACCGGTCAGTGTACAGATCTCCCCCTGAGAGAGAGGGACTGAGAGACACCGGTCAGTGTACAGATCTCCCCCTGAGAGAGAGGGACCGAGAGACACCGGTCAGTGTACAGATCTCCCCCTGAGAGAGAGGGACCGAGAGACACCGGTCAGTGTACAGATCTCCCCCTGAGAGAGAGGGACTGAGAGACACCGGTCCGTGTACAGATCTCCCCCTGAGAGAGAGGGACTGAGAGACACCGGTCAGTGTACAGATCTCCCCCTGAGAGATAGGGACTGAGAGACACCGGTCAGTGTACAGATCTCCCACTGAGAGAGAGGGGCTGAGAGACACCGGTCAGTGTACAGATCTCCCCCTGAGAGAGAGGGACCGAGAGACACCGGTCAGTGTACAGATCTCCCCTGAGAGAGAGGGACCGAGAGACACCGGTCAGTGTACAGATCTCCCCTGAGAGAGAGGGACCGAGAGACACCGGTCAGTGTACAGATCTCCCCCGGAGAGAGAGGGACAGAGAGACACCGGTCAGTGTACAGATCTCCCCCTGAGAGAGAGGGACCGAGAGACACCGGTCAGGGTACAGATCTCCCCCTGAGAGAGAGGGACTGAGAGGCACCGGTCAGTGTACAGATCTCCCCCCGAGAGAGAGGGACCGAGAGACACCGGTCAGTGTACAGATCTCCCCTGAGAGAGAGGGAGTGAGAGACACCGGTCAGTGTACAGATCTCCCCCTGAGAGAGAGGGACTGAGAGACACCGGTCAGTGTACAGATCTCCCCTGAGAGAGAGGGACCGAGAAACACCGGTCAGTGTACAGATCTCCCCCTGAGAGAGAGGGACCGAGAGACACCGGTCAGTGTACAGATCTCCCCCTGAGAGAGAGGGACTGAGAGACACCGGTCAGCGTACAGATCTCCCCTGAGAGAGAGGGGCTGAGAGACACCGGTCAGTGTACAGATCTCCCCCTGAGAGAGAGGGACTGAGAGACACCGGTCAGTGTACAGATCTCCCCCTGAGAGAGAGGGACCGAGAGACACCGGTCAGTGTACAGATCTCCCCCTGAGAGAGAGGGACCGACAGACACCGGTCTGTGTACAGATCTCCCACTGAGAGAGAGGGGCTGAGAGACACCGGTCAGTGTACAGATCTCCCCCTGAGAGAGAGGGACTGAGAGACACCGGTCAGTGTACAGATCTCCCCCTGAGAGAGAGGGACCGAGCGACTCCGGTCAGTGTACAGATCTCCCCCTGAGAGAGAGGGACCGAGAGACACCGGTCACTGTACAGATCTCCCCCTGAGAGAGAGATGGACTGAGAGACACCGGTCAGTGTACAGATCTCCCCCTGAGAGAGAGGGACTGAGAGACACCGGTCAGTGTACAGATCTCCCCCTGAGAGAGAGGGACTGAGAGACACTGGTCAGTGTACAGATCTCCCCCTGAGAGAGAGGGAACGAGAGACACCGGTCAGTGTACAGATCTCCCCCCGAGAGGGACTGAGATACACCGGTCCGTGTACAGATCTCCCCCTGAGAGAGAGGGACTGAGAGACACGGGTCAGCGTACAGCTCTCCCCCTGAGAGAGAGGGACTGAGAGACACCGGTCAGCGTACAGATCTCCCCCTGAGAGAGAGGGACAGAGAGACACCGGTCAGTGTACAGATCTCCCCCTGAGAGAGAGGGACTGTGAGACACTGGTCAGCGTACAGATCTCCCCCTGAGAGAGAGGGACTGAGAGACACTGGTCAGTGTACAGATCTCCCCTGAGAGAGAGGGACTGAGAGACACTGGTCAGTGTACAGATCTCCCCTCGAGAGAGAGTGACCGAGTGACACCGGTCAGTGTACAGATCTCCCACGGAGAGAGAGTGATTGAGAGACACCGGTCAGTGTACAGATCTCCCTGAGAGAGAGGGACCGAGAGACACCGGTCTGTGTACAGATCTCCCACTGATAGAGAGGGACTGAGAGACACTGGTCAGGGTACAGATCTCCCCCTGAGAGAGAGGGACTGAGAGGCACCGGTCAGTGTACAGATCTCCCCCCGAGAGAGAGGGACTGAGAGACACCGGTCAGTGTACAGATCTCCCCCCCGAGAGAGAGGGACTGAGAGACACCGGTCAGTGTACAGATCTCCCCCTGAGAGAGAGGGACAGAGAGACACCGGTCAGTGTACAGATCTCCCCTGAGAGAGAGGGACTGAGAGACACCGGTCAGTGTACAGATCTCCCCCCGAGGGAGAGGGACCGAGAGACACCGGTCAGTGTACAGATCTCCCCCTGAGAGAGAGGGACTGAGAGACACCGGTCAGTGTACAGATCACCCCCTGAGAGAGAGGGACCGAGAGACACCGGTCAGTGTACAGATCTCCCCCTGAGAGAGAGGGACTGAGAGACACCGGTCAGTGTACAGATCTCCCCCTGAGAGAGAGGGAGTGAGAGACACCGGTCAGCGTACAGATCTCCCCCTGAGAGAGAGGGAACGAGAGACACCGGTCAGTGTACAGATCTCCCCCTGAGAGAGAGGGACAGAGAGACACCGGTCAGTATACAGATCTCCCCATGAGAGAGAGGGACTGAGAGACACCGGTCAGTGTACAGATCTCCCCCTGAGAGAGAGGGACAGAGAGACACTGGTCAGCGTACAGATCTCCCCAGGAGAGAGAGGGACTGAGAGACACCGGTCAGCGTACAGATCTCCCCTGAGAGAGAGGGACAGAGAGACACTGGTCAGCGTACAGATCTCCCCAGGAGAGAGAGGGACTGAGAGACACCGGTCAGTGTACAGATCTCCCCAGGAGAGAGAGGGACTGAGAGACACCGGTCAGTGTACAGATCTCCCCTTGAGAGAGAGGGACTGAGAGGCACCGGTCAGTGTACAGATCTCCCCCTGAGAGAGAGGGACAGAGAGACACCGGTCAGCGTACAGATCTCCCCCTGAGAGAGAGGGACCGAGCGACTCCGGTCAGTGTACAGATCTCCCCCTGAGAGAGAGGGACTGAGAGACACCGGTCAGTGTACAGATCTCCCCCTCAGAGAGAGGGACCGAGAGACACCGGTCAGTGTACAGATCTCCCCCTGAGAGAGAGGGACCGAGAGACACCGGTCAGTGTACAGATCTCCCCCCGAGAGGGACTGAGAGACACCGGTCAGTGTACAGATCTCCCCCCGAGAGGGACTGAGAGACACCGGTCAGTGTACAGATCTCCCCCCGAGAGAGAGGGACTGAGAGACACCGGTCAGCGTACAGATCTCCCCCTGAGAGAGAGGACTGAGAGACACCGGTCAGTGTACAGATCTCCCCCTGAGAGAGAGGGACTGAGAGACACCGGTCTGTGTACAGATCTCCCCCTGAGAGAGAGGGACTGAGAGACACCGGTCAGTGTACAGATCTCCCCCTGAGAGAGAGGGACTGAGAGACACCGGTCAGTGTACAGATCTCCCCCTGAGAGAGAGGGACAGAGAGACACCGGTCAGTGTACAGATCTCCCCCTGAGAGAGTGGGACTGAGAGACACCGGTCAGTGTACAGATCTCCCCCTGAGAGAGAGGGACTGAGAGACACCGGTCAGTGTACAGATCTCCCCCTGAGAGAGAGGGACTGAGACACCGGTCAGTGTACAGATCTCCCCCTGAGAGAGAGGGACTGAGAGACACCGGTCAGTGTACAGATCTCCCCCTGAGAGAGAGGGACTGAGACACCGGTCAGTGTACAGATCTCCCCCTGAGAGAGAGGGACTGAGAGACACCGGTCAGTGTACAGATCTCCCCCTGAGAGACAGGGACTGACAGACACCGGTCAGGGTACAGATCTCCCCTCGAGAGAGAGGGACTGAGAAACACCGGTCAGCGTACAGATCTCCCCCTGAGAGAGAGGGACAAAAGAGAGACCGGTCAGCGTACAGATCTCCCCCTGAGAGAGAGGGATAGAGAGACACCGGTCACTGTACAGATCTCCCCCTGAGAGAGAGGGACTGAGAGACACTGGTCAGCGTACAGATCTCCCCCCGAGAGAGAGTGACCGAGAGACACCGGTCAGTGTACAGATCTCCCCCTGAGAGAGAGGGACTGAGAGACACCGGTCAGGGTACAGATCTCCCCCTGAGAGAGAGGGACTGAGAGACACCGGTCAATGTACAGATCTCCCCCTGAGAGAGAGGGACCGAGAGACACCGGTCAGTGTACAGATCTCCCCTGAGAGAGAGGGACCGAGAGACACCGGTCAGTGTACAGATCTCCCCCTGAGAGAGAGGGACCGAGAGACACCGGTCAGTGTACAGATCTCCCCCTGAGAGAGAGGGACCGAGAGACACCGGTCTGTGTACAGATCTCCCACTGAGAGAGAGGGGCTGAGAGACACCGGTCAGTGTACAGATCTCCCCCTGAGAGAGAGGGACTGAGAGACACCGGTCAGTGTATAGATCTCCCCCTGAGAGAGAGGGACTGAGAGACACCGGTCAGTGTACAGATCTCCCCCTGAGAGAGAGGGACCGAGCGACTCCGGTCAGTGTACAGATCTCCCCCTGAGAGAGAGGGACTGAGAGACACCGGTCAGTGTACAGATCTCCCCCTGAGAGAGAGGGACTGAGAGGCACCGGTCAGTGTACAGATCTCCCCCTGAGAGAGAGGGACCGAGAGACACCGGTCAGTGTACAGATCTCCCCCTGAGAGAGAGGGACCGAGAGACACCGGTCAGTGTACAGATCTCCCCCTGAGAGAGAGGGACCGAGAGACACCGGTCAGTGTACAGATCTCCCCCTGAGAGAGAGGGACCGAGAGACACCGGTCAGTGTACAGATCTCCCCCTGAGAGAGAGGGACTGGGAGACACCGGTCAGTGTACAGATCTCCCCCTGAGAGAGAGGGACTGAGAGACACCGGTCTGTGTACAGATCTCCCCCCGAGAGTGAGGGACTGAGAGACACCGGTCTGTGTACAGATCTCCCCCTGAGAGAGAGGGACTGAGAGACACCGGTCAGTGTACAGATCTCCCCCTGAGAGAGAGGGACTGAGAGACACCGGTCAGTGTACAGATCTCCCCCTGAGAGAGAGGGACCGAGAGACACCGGTCAGTGCACAGATCTCCCCCTGAGAGAGAGGGACTGAGAGACACCGGTCAGTGTACAGATCTCCCCCTGAGAGAGAGGGACCGAGCGACTCCGGTCAGTGTACAGATCTCCCCCTGAGAGAGAGGGACCGAGAGACACCGGTCAGGGTACAGATCTCCCCCTGAGAGAGAGGGACTGAGAGGCACCGGTCAGTGTACAGATCTCCCCCTAAGAGAGAGAGGGACCGAGAGACACCGGTCAGTGTACAGATCTCCCCCTGAGAGAGAGGGACTGAGAGACACCGGTCAGTGTACAGATCTCCCCCTGAGAGAGAGGGACCGAGAGACACCGGTCAGTGTACAGATCTCCCCGTGAGAGAGAGGGACTGAGAGACACCAGTCAGTGTACAGATCTCCCCCTGAGAGAGAGGGACCGAGAGACACCGGTCAGTGTACAGATCTCCCACTGAGAGAGAGGGACTGAGAGACACCGGTCAGTGTACAGATCTCCCCCTGAGAGAGAGGGACTGAGAGACACCGGTCAGCGTACAGATCTCCCCCTGAGAGAGAGGGACCGAGAGACACCGGTCACTGTACAGATCTCCCCCTGAGAGAGAGGGACTGAGAGACACTGGTCAGCGTACAGATCTCCCCCCGAGAGAGAGTGACCGAGAGACACCGGTCAGTGTACAGATCTCCCCCGGAGAGAGAGGGACTGAGAGACACCGGTCAGTGTACAGATCTCCCTGAGAGAGAGGGACCGAGAGACACCGGTCAGTGTACAGATCTCCCCCTGAGAGAGAGGGACTGAGAGACACCGGTCAGGGTACAGATCTCCCCCTGAGAGAGAGGGACGGAGAGGCACCGGTCAGTGTACAGATCTCCCCCTGAGAGAGAGGGACCGAGAGGCACCGGTCAGTGTACAGATCTCCCCCTGAGAGAGAGGGACCGAGAGACACCGGTCAGTGTACAGATCTCCCCCTGAGAGAGAGGGACCGACAGACACAGGTCTGTGTACAGATCTCCCACTGAGAGAGAGGGACTGAGAGACACCGGTCAGTGTACAGATCTCCCCCTGAGAGAGAGGGACCGAGCGACTCCGGTCAGTGTACAGATCTCCCCCTGAGAGAGAGGGACCGAGAGACACCGGTCACTGTACAGATCTCCCCCTGAGAGAGAGATGGACTGAGAGACACCGGTCAGTGTACAGATCTCCCCCTGAGAGAGAGGGACTGAGAGACACCGGTCAGTGTACAGATATCCCCCTGAGAGAGAGGGACTGAGAGACACTGGTCAGTGTACAGATCTCCCCCTGAGAGAGAGGGAACGAGAGACACCGGTCAGTGTACAGATCTCCCCCCGAGAGGGACTGAGATACACCGGTCCGTGTACAGATCTCCCCCTGAGAGAGAGGGACTGAGAGACACGGGTCAGCGTACAGCTCTCCCCCTGAGAGAGAGGGACTGAGAGACACCGGTCAGCGTACAGATCTCCCCCTGAGAGAGAGGGACAGAGAGACACCGGTCAGTGTACAGATCTCCCCCTGAGAGAGAGGGACTGTGAGACACTGGTCAGCGTACAGATCTCCCCCTGAGAGAGAGGGACTGAGAGACACTGGTCAGTGTACAGATCTCCCCTGAGAGAGAGGGACTGAGAGACACTGGTCAGTGTACAGATCTCCCCTCGAGAGAGAGTGACCGAGTGACACCGGTCAGTGTACAGATCTCCCACGGAGAGAGAGTGATTGAGAGACACCGGTCAGTGTACAGATCTCCCTGAGAGAGAGGGACCGAGAGACACCGGTCTGTGTACAGATCTCCCACTGATAGAGAGGGACTGAGAGACACCGGTCAGTGTACAGATCTCCCCCTGAGAGAGAGGGACAGAGAGACACCGGACAGTGTACAGATGTCCCCCTGAGAGAGAGGGACTGAGAGACACCGGTCAGTGTACAGATCTCCCCCTGAGAGAGAGGGACTGAGAGACACTGGTCAGGGTACAGATCTCCCCCTGAGAGAGAGGGACTGAGAGACACCGGTCAGTGTACAGATCTCCCCCCGAGAGAGAGGGACTGAGAGACACCGGTCAGTGTACAGATCTCCCCCCCGAGAGAGAGGGACTGAGAGACACCGGTCAGTGTACAGATCTCCCCCTGAGAGAGAGGGACTGAGAGACACCGGTCAGTGTACAGATCTCCCCCTGAGAGAGAGGGACTGAGAAACACCGGTCAGTGTACAGATCTCCCCTGAGAGAGAGGGACTGAGAGACACCGGTCAGTGTACAGATCTCCCCCCGAGGGAGAGGGACCGAGAGACACCGGTCAGTGTACAGATCTCCCCCTGAGAGAGAGGGACTGAGAGACACCGGTCAGCGTACAGATCTCCCCTGAGAGAGAGGGAACGAGAGACACCGGTCAGTGTACAGATCTCCCCCTGAGAGAGAGGGACAGAGAGACACCGGTCAGTATACAGATCTCCCCATGAGAGAGAGGGACAGAGAGACACTCGTCAGCGTACAGATCTCCCCAGGAGAGAGAGGGACTGAGAGACACCGGTCAGCGTACAGATCTCCCCTGAGAGAGAGGGACAGAGAGACACTGGTCAGCGTACAGATCTCCCCAGGAGAGAGAGGGACTGAGAGACACCGGTCAGTGTACAGATCTCCCCAGGAGAGAGAGGGACTGAGAGACACCGGTCAGTGTACAGATCTCCCCTTGAGAGAGAGGGACTGAGAGGCACCGGTCAGTGTACAGATCTCCCCCTGAGAGAGAGGGACAGAGAGACACCGGTCAGCGTACAGATCTCCCCCTGAGAGAGAGGGACCGAGCGACTCCGGTCAGTGTACAGATCTCCCCCTGAGAGAGAGGGACTGAGAGACACCGGTCAGTGTACAGATCTCCCCCCGAGAGGGACTGAGAGACACCGGTCAGTGTACAGATCTCCCCCCGAGAGAGAGGGACTGAGAGACACCGGTCAGCGTACAGATCTCCCCCTGAGAGAGAGGGACTGAGAGACACCGGTCAGTGTACAGATCTCCCCCTGAGAGAGAGGGACTGAGAGACACCGGTCTGTGTACAGATCTCCCCCTGAGAGAGAGGGACTGAGAGACACCGGTCAGTGTACAGATCTCCCCCTGAGAGAGAGGGACTGGGAGACACCGGTCAGTGTACAGATCTCCCCCTGAGAGAGAGGGACTGAGACACCGGTCAGTGTACAGATCTCCCCCTGAGAGAGAGGGACTGAGAGACACCGGTCAGTGTACAGATCTCCCCTGAGAGAGAGGGACCGAGAGACACCGGTCAGTGTGAAGATCTGCTCTTTTCCTAAATTCCTGATTAGAACTACGTTGCCTGTTTATGCTTTCATGCCCTTATGGAACGAGTTTGTTGTCTGCCTTTCTTTCTGTTCCCGCAAATGGACCGTGTCACCTTGCGGGGCCCGTTCTCCGAACCGTGACGCAGCTCCCGCTGTGCGTCAGACTCGCTGTCACTTCTTCAAGGTCAGGGACCAGACATTGAGTGAGTTTGGAACCGGAGCGAGCAGCGGACGAGGCCGGTCGACCCAGAAAGGTCTGTACACTGTTGTGCGGTTCGTCACGGTGAGGAGAACAGAGAGACTGACGGGTCCACAGGGTCAGCGGGCAAGTTAACAGGGCGCACGGAGGACTGAGACAATTTCGCAGCTCTGTAAAACGCTGGTTAGACCCACATTTGGGGCACTGCGTTCAGTTCTGGTCGCCTCATTATAGGAAGGGACGCTGCCTGGATTAGAGAGGGTGCAGAGGAGATTCACCAGGACGCTGTCTGGATTAGAGAGGGTGCAGAGGAGATTCACCGGGACGCTGTCTGGATTAGAGAGGGTGCAGAGGAGATTCACCGGGACGCTGCCTGGATTAGAGAGGGTGCAGAGGAGATTCAACGGGACGCTGTCTGGATTAGAGAGGGTGCAGAGGAGATTCACCGGGACGTTGTCTGGATTAGAGAGGGTGCAGAGGAGATTCACCGGGACGCTGTCTGGATTAGAGAGGGTGCGGAGGAGATTCACCGGGACGCTGCCTGGAGTAGAGAGGGTGCAGAGGAGATTCACCGGGACGCTGCCTGGATTAGAGAGGGTGCGGAGGAGATTCACCGGGACGCTGCCTGGATTAGAGAGGGTGCAGAGGAGATTCACCGGGACGCTGTCTGGATTAGAGAGGGTGCAGAGGAGATTCACCGGGACGCTGTCTGGAATAGAGAGGGTGCGGAGGAGATTCACCGGGACGCTGTCTGGATTAGAGAGGGTGCAGAGGAGATTCACCGGGACGCTGTCTGGATTAGAGAGGGTGCAGATGAGATTCACCGGGACGCTATCTGGATTAGAGAGGGTGCAGAGGAGATTCACCGGGACGCAGCCTGGATTAGAGAGGGTGCAGAGGAGATTCACCGGGACGCTGTCTGGATTAGAGAGGGTGCGGAGGAGATTCACCGGGACGCTGCCTGGATTAGAGAGGGTGCGGAGGAGATTCATCGGGACGCTGTCTGGATTAGAGAGGGTGTGGAGGAGATTCACTGGGACGCTGTCTGGATTAGAGAGGGTGCGGAGGAGACTCACCAGGACGCTGCCTGGAGTAGAGAGGGTGCAGAGGAGACTCACCGGGACGCTGCCTGGATTAGAGAGGGTGCAGTGGAGATTCACCAGGATGCTGCCTGGATTCGAGTGGGTGCAGAGGAGATTCACCCGGACGCTGCCTGGATTAGAGAGGGTGCAGAGGAGATTCACCAGGACGCTGCCTGGATTAGAGAGGGTGCAGAGGAGATTCACTGGGACACTGCCTGGATTAGAGAGGGTGCAGAGGAGACTCACCGGGATGCTGCCTGGATTAGAAAGGGTGTAGAGGAGATTCACCGGGAAGTTGCATGGATTAGAGAGGGGACAGAGGAGATTCACCGGGACACTGCCTGGATTAGAGAGGCTGCAGAGGAGATTCACCGGGACACTGTCTGGATTAAAGAGGGTGCAGAGGAGATTCATCGGGACGCAGCCTGGATTAGAGAGGGGCAGAGGAGATTCACCGGGATGCTGTCTGGATTAGAGAGGCTGCAGAGGAGATTCACCGGGACACTGTCTGGATTAAAGAGGGTGCAGAGGAGATTCATCGGGACGCAGCCTGGATTAGAGAGGGGCAGAGGAGATTCACCGGGATGCTGTCTGGATTAGAGAGGGTGCAGAGGAGATTCACCGGGATGCTGTCTGGATTAGAGAGGGCGCAGAGGAGATTCACCGGGATGCTGTCTGGATTAGAGAGGGTGCAGAGGAGATTCACCGGGACGCTGCCTGGATTAGAGAGGGGCAGAGGAGATTCACCGGGACGCTGTCTGTATTAGAGAGGGCGCAGAGGAGATTCACCAGGACGCTGCCTGGATTAGAGAGTGGCAGAGGAGATTCACCGGGACGCAGCCTGGATTAGAGAGGGTGCGGAGGAGATTCACCGGGACGCTGCCTGGATTAGAGAGGATGCAGAGGAGATTCACCGGGACGCTGTCTGGACTACACAGGGTGTAGAGCAGATTCACCGGGACGCTGCCTGGATTAGAGAGGGTGCAGAGGAGATTCACCGGGACGCTGCCTGGATTAGAGAGGGTGCAGAGGAGATTCACCGGGACGCTGTCTGGAATAGAGAGGGTGCAGAGGAGATTCACCGGGACACTGCCTGGATTAGAGAGGGTGCAGAGGAGATTCACCAGGACGCTGTCTGGAATAGAGAGGGTGCGGAGGAGATTCACCGGGACGCTGCCTGGAATAGAGAGGGGCAGAGGAGATTCACCGCGACGCGGCCTGGATTAGAGAGGGTGCAGAGGAGATTCACCGGGACACTGCCTGGATTAGAAAGGGTGCAGAGGAGATTCACCGGGATGCTGCCTGGATTAGAGAGGGTGCAGAGGAGATTCACTGGGACGCTGCCTGGATTAGAGAGAGTGCAGAGGAGATTCACCAGGACGCTGTCTGGATTAGAGTGGGTGCAGAGGAGATTCACCGGGACGCTGCCTGGATTAGAGAGGGTGCAGAGGAGATTCACCGGGACGCTGCCTGGATTAGAGAGGTTGCAGAGGAGATTCACTGGGACGCTATCTGGATTAGAGAGGGTGCAGAGGAGATTCACCGGGACGCTGTCTGGATTAGAGAGGGTGCAGAGGAGATTCACCGGGACGCTGCCTGGATTAGAGAGGGTGCAGAGGAGATTCACCGGGACGCTGTCTGGATTAGAGAGGGTGCAGAGGAGATTCACCGGGACGCTGTCTGGATTAGAGAGGGTGCAGAGGAGATTCACCCCGACGCTGCCTGGATTAGAGAGGGTGCAGAGGAGATTCACCAGGACGCTGCCTGGACTAGAGAGGGTGCAGAGGAGATTCACTGGGACGTTGCCTGGATTAGAGAGGGTGCAGAGGAGACTCAGCGGGATGCTGCCTGGATTAGAAAGGGTGTAGAGGAGATTCACCGGGAAGTTGCATGGATTAGAAAGGGTACAGAGGAGATTCACCGGGACACTGCCTGGATTAGAGAGGCTGCAGAGGAGATTCACCGGGACACTGTCTGGATTAAAGAGGGTGCAGAGGAGATTCACCAGGACGCAGCCTGGATTAGAGAGGGGCAGAGGAGATTCACCGGGACGCTGTCTGGATTAGAGAGGGCGCAGAGGAGATTCACCGGGAAGTTGCATGGATTAGAGAGGGTACAGAGGAGATTCACCGGGACGCTGCCTGGATTAGAGAGGGGCAGAGGAGATTCACCGGGACGCTGCCTGGATCAGAGAGGGGCAGAGGAGATTCACCGGGACGCAGCCTGGATTAGAGAGGGTGCGGAGGAGATTCACCGGGACGCTGCCTGGATTAGAGAGGATGCAGAGGAGATTCACCGGGACGCTGTCTGGACTACACAGGTTGTAGAGGAGATTCACCGGGACGCTGCCTGGATTAGAGAGGGTGCAGAGGAGATTCACCGGGACGCTGCCTGGATTAGAGAGGGTGCAGAGGAGATTCACCGGGACGCTGTCTGGAATAGAGAGGGTGCAGAGGAGATTCACCGGGACACTGCCTGGATTAGAGAGGGTGCAGAGGAGATTCACCGGGACGCTGTCTGGAATAGAGAGGGTGCGGAGGAGATTCACCGGGACGCTGCCTGGATTAGAGAGGGGCAGAGGAGATTCATCGGGACGCTGCCTGGATTAGAGACGGTGCAGAGGAGATTCAGCAGGACGCTGCCTGGATTAGAGAGGGTGCAGAGGAGATTCACCAGGACGCTGTCTGGATGAGAGAGGGTGCAGAGGAGATTCACCAGGATGCTGCCTGAATTAGAGAGGGTGCAGAGGAGATTCAGCGGGACGCTGCCTGGATTAGAGAGAGTGCGGAGGAGATTCCCCGGGACGCTGTCTGGTTTAGAGAGGGTGCAGAAGAGATTCAGCGGGCGCTGCCTGGATTAGAGAGGGTGCAGAGGAGATTCACCGGGACGCTGCCTGGATTAGAGACGGTGCAGAGGAGAATCACCAGGACGCTGCCTGGATTAGAAAGGGTGTAGAGGAGATTCACCGGGAAGTTGCATGAATTAGAGAGGGTACAGAGGAGATTCACCGGGACACTGCCTGGATTAGAGAGGCTGCAGAGGAGATTCACCGGGACACTGTCTGGATTAAAGAGGGTGCAGAGGAGATTCAAAAGGACGCAGCCTGGATTAGAGAGGGGCAGAGGAGATTCACCGGGATGCTGTCTGGATTAGAGAGGGCGCAGAGGAGATTCACCGGGACGCTGCCTGGATTAGAGAGGGGCAGAGGAGATTCACCGGGACGCTGTCTGGATTAGAGAGGGTGCAGAGGAGATTCACTGGGACGCTGCCTGGATTAGAGAGAGTGCAGAGGAGATTCACCAGGACGCTGTCTGGATTAGAGTGGGTGCAGAGGAGATTCACCGGGACGCTGCCTGGATTAGAGAGGGTGCAGAGGAGATTCACCGGGACGCTGCCTGGATTAGAGAGGTTGCAGAGGAGATTCACTGGGACGCTGTCTGGATTAGAGAGGGTGCAGAGGAGATTCACCGGGACGCTGTCTGGATTAGAGAGGGTGCAGAGGAGATTCACCGGGACGCTGCCTGGATTAGAGAGGGTGCAGAGGAGATTCACCGGGACGCTGTCTGGATTAGAGAGGGTGCAGAGGAGATTCACCGGGACGCTGCCTGGATTAGAGACGGTGCAGAGGAGAATCACCAGGACGCTGCCTGGAGTAGAGACGGTGCAGAGGAGACTCACCGGGACGCTGCCTGGATTAGAGAGGGTGCAGAGGAGATTCACCGGGACGCTGTCTGGATTAGAGAGGGTGCAGAGGAGATTCACCCCGACGCTGCCTGGATTAGAGAGGGTGCAGAGGAGATTCACCGGGACGCTGCCTGGATTAGAGACGGTGCAGAGGAGAATCACCAGGACGCTGCCTGGATTAGAAAGGGTGTAGAGGAGATTCACCGGGAAGTTGCATGAATTAGAGAGGGTACAGAGGAGATTCACCGGGACACTGCCTGGATTAGAGAGGCTGCAGAGGAGATTCACCGGGACACTGTCTGGATTAAAGAGGGTGCAGAGGAGATTCAAAAGGACGCAGCCTGGATTAGAGAGGGGCAGAGGAGATTCACCGGGATGCTGTCTGGATTAGAGAGGGCGCAGAGGAGATTCACCGGGACGCTGCCTGGATTAGAGAGGGGCAGAGGAGATTCACCGGGACGCTCTCTGGATTAGAGAGGGTGCAGAGGAGATTCACTGGGACGCTGCCTGGATTAGAGAGAGTGCAGAGGAGATTCACCAGGACGCTGTCTGGATTAGAGTGGGTGCAGAGGAGATTCACCGGGACGCTGCCTGGATTAGAGAGGGTGCAGAGGAGATTCACCGGGACGCTGCCTGGATTAGAGAGGTTGCAGAGGAGATTCACTGGGATGCTGTCTGGATTAGAGAGGGTGCAGAGGAGATTCACCGGGACGCTGTCTGGATTAGAGAGGGTGCAGAGGAGATTCACCGGGACGCTGCCTGGATTAGAGAGGGTGCAGAGGAGATTCACCGGGACGCTGTCTGGATTAGAGAGGGTGCAGAGGAGATTCACCGGGACGCTGCCTGGATTAGAGACGGTGCAGAGGAGAATCACCAGGACGCTGCCTGGAGTAGAGACGGTGCAGAGGAGACTCACCGGGACGCTGCCTGGATTAGAGAGGGTGCAGAGGAGATTCACCGGGACGCTGTCTGGATTAGAGAGGGTGCAGAGGAGATTCACCCCGACGCTGCCTGGATTAGAGAGGGTGCAGAGGAGATTCACCAGGACGCTGCCTGGACTAGAGAGGGTGCAGAGGAGATTCACTGGGACGTTGCCTGGATTAGAGAGGGTGCAGAGGAGACTCACCGGGATGCTGCCTGGATTAGAAAGGGTGTAGAGGAGATTCACCGGGAAGTTGCATGGATTAGAAAGGGTACAGAGGAGATTCACCGGGACACTGCCTGGATTAGAGAGGCTGCAGAGGAGATTCACCGGGACACTGTCTGGATTAAAGAGGGTGCAGAGGAGATTCACCAGGACGCAGCCTGGATTAGAGAGGGGCAGAGGAGATTCACCGGGACGCTGTCTGGATTAGAGAGGGCGCAGAGGAGATTCACCGGGAAGGTGCATGGATTAGAGAGGGTACAGAGGAGATTCACCGGGACGCTGCCTGGATTAGAGAGGGGCAGAGGAGATTCACCGGGACGCTGCCTGGATCAGAGAGGGGCAGAGGAGATTCACCGGGACGCAGCCTGGATTAGAGAGGGTGCGGAGGAGATTCACCGGGACGCTGCCTGGATTAGAGAGGATGCAGAGGAGATTCACCGGGACGCTGTCTGGACTACACAGGTTGTAGAGGAGATTCACCGGGACGCTGCCTGGATTAGAGAGGGTGCAGAGGAGATTCACCGGGACGCTGCCTGGATTAGAGAGGGTGCAGAGGAGATTCACCGGGACGCTGTCTGGAATAGAGAGGGTGCAGAGGAGATTCACCGGGACACTGCCTGGATTAGAGAGGGTGCAGAGGAGATTCACCGGGACGCTGTCTGGATTAGAGAGGGCGCAGAGGAGATTCGCCGGGACGCTGCCTGGATTAGAGAGGGGCAGAGGAGATTCACCGGGACGCTGTCTGGATTAGAGAGGGCGCAGAGGAGATTCACCAGGACGCTGCCTGGATTAGAGAGGGGCAGGAGAAATTCACCGGGACGCAGCCTGGATTAGAGAGGGTGCGGAGGAGATTCACCGGGACGCTGCCTGGATTAGAGAGGATGCAGAGGAGATTCACCGGGACGCTGTCTGGATTAGAGAGGGTGCGGAGGAGATTCACCGGGACGCTGCCTGGATTAGAGAGGGTGCAGAGGAGATTCACCGGGACGCTGCCTGGATTAGAGAGGGTGCAGAGGAGATTCACCGGGACGCTGTCTGGATTAGAGAGTGTGCAGAGGAGATTCACCGGGACACTGCCTGGATTAGAGAGGGAGCAGAGGAGATTCACCAGGACGCTGTCTGGAATAGAGAGGGTGCGGAGGAGATTCACCGGGACGCTGCCTGGATTAGAGAGGGGCAGAGGAGATTCATCGGGACGCTGCCTGGATTAGAGACGGTGCAGAGGAGATTCACCAGGACGCTGCCTGGATTAGAGAGGGTATAGAGGAGATTCACCAGGATGCTGCCTGAATTAGAGAGGGTGCAGAGGAGATTCAGCGGGACGCTGCCTGGATTAGAGAGAGTGCAGAAGAGATTCACCGGGACGCTGTCTGGTTTAGAGAGGGTGCAGAAGAGATTCAGCGGGCGCTGCCTGGATTAGAGAGGGTGGAGAGGAGATTCACCGGGACGCTGCCTGGATTAGAGACGGTGCAGAGGAGGATCACCAGGACGCTGCCTGGACTAGAGAGGGTGCAGAGGGGATTCACCACGACGCTGCCTGGATTAGAGAGGGTGCAGAGGAGATTCACTGGGACGCTGCCTGGATTAGAGAGGGTGCAGAGGAGACTCACCGGGACGCTGCCTGGATTAGAGAGGGTGTAGAGGAGATTCACCGGGAAGCTGCATGGATTAGAGAGGGTGCAGAGGAGATTCACCGGGACGCTGCTTGGATTAGAGAGGGTACAGAGGAGATTCACCTGGACGCTGTCTGGATTAGAGAGGGTGCAGAGGAGATTCACCAGGACGCTGTCTGGATTAGAGAGGGTGCAGTGGCGATTCACCGGGACGCTGCCTGGATTAGAGAGGGTGCAGAGGAGATTCACTGGGACACTGTCTGGATTAGAGAGAGTGCAGAGGAGATTCACCGGGACGCTGCCTGGATTAGAGAGGGTGCAGAGGAGATTCACCGGGACGCTATCTGGATTAGAGAGAGTGCAGAGGAGATTCACCAGGACGCTGTCTGGATTAGAGCGGGTGCAGAGGAGATTCACCGGGACGCTGCCTGGATTAGAGAGGGTGCAGAGGAGATTCACCGGGACGCTGTCTGGATTAGAGAGGGTGCAGAGGAGATTCACCAGGACGCTGTCTGGATTAGAGAGGGTGCAGAGGAGATTCACCGGGACGCTGCCTGGATTAGAGAGGGTGCAGAGGAGACTCACCGGGACGCTGCCTGGATTAGAGAGGGTGCAGAGGAGATTCACCGGGACGCTGTCTGGATTAGAGAGGGTGCAGAGGAGATTCACCAGGATGCTGCCTGGATTCGAGAGGGTGCAGAGGAGATTCACCCGGACGCTGCCTGGATTAGAGAGGGTGCAGAGGAGATTCACCAGGACGCTGCCTGGACTAGAGAGGGTGCAGAGGAGATTCACTGGGACGCTGCCTGGATTAGAGAGGGTGCAGATGAGACTCACCGGGACGCTGCCTGGATTAGAGAGGGTGCAGAGGAGATTCACCGGGAAGTTGCATGGATTAGAGAGGGTACAGAGGAGATTCACCGGGACACTGCCTGGATTAGAGAGGCTGCAGAGGAGATTCACCGGGACACTGTCTGGATTAAAGAGGGTGCAGAGGAGATTCACCAGGACGCAGCCTGGATTAGAGAGGGGCAGAGGAGATTCACCGGAACGCTGTCTGGATTAGAGAGGGCGCAGAGGAGATTCACCGGGAAGTTGCATGGATTAGAGACCGTGCGGAGGAGATTCACTGGGACGCTGTCTGGATTAGAGAGGGTGCAGAGGAGAT